>NC_142940.1:7035818-7040818 GCF_046866305.1 Octopus bimaculoides | reverse complement strand
ACCAGTTGTGCACTGGGGTTGATGTAATCGACACCCCCTTCTCCTCAAAACTGTAGGCCTTGAGCCAAAGATTAGAGAGAATTAAAGTAGAATCATAAGTGCGTCGGACAAAAGGCTGATTATTATTATTATTATTATTATTATTATTATTATTATTAAGGCAACGAGCTGGCTGAATCGTTAGCACACTGGACAAAATGCTTACTGGCATTTTTTTGTCTGTCTTTGCGTTCTGAGTTCAAATTCTGCCGAGGTCCACTTTGCCTTTCATCCCTTCGGGGTCGATAAATTAAGTACCAGTTGAACACTGGAGACGATGTAACCGACTTACACCCCCATGAAATTGCTGGTCTTGAGCCAAAATTTGAAATTATTATTATTATCATTATTATTGTTATTATTATTATAGTTTTTAGTCAATTGTATGCATCATATTATCCATATTTCTAGGCGCCAAAATAGCGTTTGTTGATTTAAGGGAAGACTGGCCACTCTTTCTAATAAATCAAATAAAAAGAGAGAGAGAGAGAGGGGGGGGAGAATGAGAGAAAGTGAGAGGGAGCAGTTTATCGTTGATTCGTTATTGTGTGTGTGTATGTGTGGAGGGTAGGGTGTAAAATGATTCCACAATAAAGTTGAAATAAAAGCCTAGCTTTGCTTCTTCACCACCAGCCAGCCGCTCCTCACCGGCTGTTTCCCTATGTGACATTTCAATCTCATCAGCGATAATATTAAATTGTAGTATAGGCGACCACAGATAATGGGCACAGGTGGAATCGATTGGCGAAACGGCTGATTCGATGTATGTGTTCAAGTCGGTTTTACAGTGGTTACAGAAGTCCTTCGCTTTGGGGCAGGAGAGGGGTTGCGAAGATTTTAAAAAGTGGCAAACAATTGGCAGTGATTAATTGTGATGATAATAATAATCCTTTCTACTAAAAGCATAAGGCCAGCGATTTTAGGGTGGGCCACTCGATTAGATGGACCCTAGTACGCAACTGGTATTTAAGTTATCGACCAGAAAAGACAAAGTCGACCTCGGCGAAATTTGAACTCAGAACGTAACCACAGACGAAATACCGCTAAGCATTTCGCCTGGCGTGCTAACGATTCTGCCAGCTCGCCGCCTTAATAATAATAATAATAATAATAATAATAATAATAATAATAATAATAATAATAATAATAATGATGATGATGATGATGATGATGATGATGATGATGATGATGATGATGATGATGATGATGATGATGATGATGATAATAATAATTTATGAAATTGGGTATATTACTTAGGTGGAATGAACACAGGTCACACTAAATAAACAGAATGTTTAACGATGAGAACTTGAACGAACACACCTGAAGACAAAGACCGACACGAACACACGGGAGCAGAGAGAAACATGGGCAGGAACGCATCCACATTCTACCGCTTCCCTTCTAAGGTTGGTAGTGATGTTCCAACGCAAAGAAACACAACGAAATGCTTATTTATGCATTAACCACACCTATCTGCCTTGTTTTTCCCTCCTCCCTCTCTGTCTCTCTCACCACACACATATACACATATATATATAACATGTCAAGGCATCACAGACAACAATCTTTCTGTTACGATGATAACATGAGAACTAAGAGCGCACCACGCACACACACATTCGCATAGTTCTATTTCTCACTCCTTCAACACAAAACCTGACCAGTGCGAGTAAAGATTTTATGTGTATCTCTCACACACACACACACACACACACACACACACACACACACACACACAAACACGCTAGTATTAGTTAGCTAGACAGGTGTAGTGGTCGTATTGGTGGTGGTGGATTTTGTGATAGATTGAAATGAACTAAGTTTGAGAGAATTGTACATCTATTCGCGCCTCTGTGTGTGTGTACGGATTTATGCACGTTTAGATAGACAGACAGACAGGATAGATAGATAGACAGACAGGATGGATATATAGATAGATAGATAGATAGCTAGATAGATAGTTAAATAGATAGACAGACAGACAGACAGATAGATAGATAGATAGATAGATAGATAGATAGATAGATAGATAGATAGATAGATAGATAGATAGATAGACAAACAGACAAATAAATATATAAACCGACAGGCAGACAGTTGATTCGCTCAACTAAAACCCTTCAAAGCGGTGCCCCAGCATGACCACGATGCAATGACTGAAACACGCAAAGTATAAATAGCCTATCAATAGACACTGGCTGAGTGTACCTGTACATAATTTGTTACCTTTTAAAATGTCATATATACGTGTGTAGGTGTGTGTGTGTGTGTGTGCGTGTATGCATCTGTGTCTGGACACAAATTATAATGAACTACGAAAACAAAACAAGAAACTGGCCATAAGAACAACAAATAAATTAAAAAGTAGTAGTAGTAGTAGTAGTAGTAGTAGTAGGACAGTGCCCCACCCCCACCGCCTATTAGTTACAAACACCACCGCTAACGTGGTATCTCTCCACCATCGGACACATCAAACACCATCAGACATCTACCGACGCTTCGTTTCGCCCCTCCCCTCTCTCCACAGCGCCCACTTCTCATCTTCGACGGACATGAAAACCTGAATAAAATTACACTTAACCCCTTTCGCAAAGAAAAAAAAAGAAAAAAAAAGTGAAGAGTGGCTGTGTGGTAAGTAGATTGCTTAACAACCACATGGTTCCGGGTTCAGTCCCACTCCGTGGCACCTTGTGTATATGTTTGCTACACACACATATATATATATGACGGGCTTCTTTCAGTTTCCGTCAACCAAATCCACTCACAGGGCTTTGATCGGCCCGAGGCTATAATAGAAGACACTTGCCCAAGGTGCCACGCAGTGGGACTGAACCCACAAACATGTGGTTGGTAAGCAAGCTACTAACCACACAGCCACTCAGAAAAACGAACTTTATCTGAAGGAAATGGAGTTGGCGGTCAAGTTGTGTACAAAAGAAGGTGGGATAAAAAGATGAAGAAATAGCAAAATTAATTTATACGAAGAAAAAAGCGAAAATGGTGTATTTTTATTCAATACTTTCTGCAGTGTACAGATTTACTATTCTTTACCAGGAACAGTGTTGAAAGTAACCTCAAAGTTTCAGATAATCATCAGTTGGTGATTATCTAAGCAAGCCAAAACTTCGAAATCCCTGTCAACACTATTCTATATACACACCAACAAACAAACACGCAATCAGGAAAAGTCTAAATTAAAAGGTCGGACGTAGTGTCAGCCACATGATCGTCACGTGACCGACATAGCACCACATTACATAAATTGTTGATCGGATAAACACGCCAGGTGATCGGGGAAAGAATTAGATATTATTTCTGTTATTATTTCTTTGTTTTATTTTGTTTTTCCCCCATTTTCTGTTTATTCATTTATTTTATAATTACATAATAGATAACACGACTAATTAGTTTTTTTTGGTTTTTTTTTTGGTTAATTTATTGGTCTTGTGGCTCTTTTCCTTCGAGGAATCCTATCAAATATTGAAACAATGCCCCCGGGGGGTTTCAAAAAGGTGAAACAATTCGCACCCATGCCTTTTCTCATAATCTGACATGTAAAAAAACAATAACAAATAACAAATAATGAAATAAAATAAATCACAATAAAATAAAATAAACAACTTTGTTTACACTTTCAGTGAACGAATCACAGTTATGTACTCAAATGTGTAATGCACACTTTTCTCTTTCTCTCTCTCTCTCTCTCTCTCTCTCTCTCTCTCTCTCTTTCCTACATACATACATACATACATACATGCATACATACATACAGAGAGTACATGCATAAAGCAAAACATACAAATCTGCACCTATACATACATACACACATACAAAAATACCCTGTTGTTGATGTTGAAATTCCAATGAAGGAACCTTGAATCCGGGTTAGAAACCAGTTCTTTCTCTATTGCAAGAAATCTTGAAATAAAACTGAACAATGACATGCACACGGACAAACACACGCGTTTGTGTCCATATATGTGTGTGCGTGTGTGTGTGTGTGTGTGTGTGTGTCTGTTTGTACCACCATCATCGCCTGACAACCGATGTTGGTGTGATTACGTCCCCGTACCTTAGCGTTTCAGCAAAACAGACCGATAGAGAGAGAGTACCAGGCATATGAAGTATAAGTCTTGGGGTCAGTTTCTTCGACTAAAACGCGATGCTCCAGCATGGACGTATGAAATTAATGAAACAAATAATATATATATATATATATATATATATATATATATATATATATATATATTGCATAGGGTGTGAGTGACACCTCGTTTCGGATTCAATCCTACTGAACGACATCTTGGGCCGCCCACCAAAGTCTTGTGGGTGAATTAGACAGAAACCGTACGGAAACTCGCGTGTGTGCGTTTTCAAACCATGTGATAGTTGTAAATGGGTGTCACTGTCAAAAAAGCGGTGTCGCTCATTCCCAATATGCCGCAAAAATATGCCTAACCTTGAGGAAGTATTACGTCACTCGGACACAGGTGAGGGTTGTCGACAGGAAGCGTATCCAGTCATGACAAACATGCTTCAGTAAACCCCGTCCGATCCATGCAAGCATGGAAAAGAGGATGTCACCATGACGACGGCGACGATGATATCTAGTCGATTCTACAACATGCCCAGAAGCTAGATGGATGTGTGTCCGCGCGCGTGTGTGTGTGTGTGGCGAGGATTTGGTTGTTTGTTAACAGAGAGAACATTTGGAGAGTTCATGAAATCGTCTGATTCGAGCAATAATGTCGATTATCGAAATTTCTCAGCGATAACGAGAGGTTGAGAAAGAAAGACAGAAAAGAAAGAAAGAACGAAAGACAAGAAATATAACGAAAAACGAAAAAAAAACTGAAGAATAAAAATATAAATAACAATAAGGTAAAGTGATTTCCAAAAAACGAAAAAAGGTAAAAATCATTCATAGACTTCCGAAGAAATGTGCATCAGACTTGATC
>NC_142940.1:7008318-7030818 GCF_046866305.1 Octopus bimaculoides | reverse complement strand
ATCCATATATACATATATTTACATATATACATATATACACTGGGACGCAAACACACCAACATTGGTTGTCAAGCGATGGAGTGAACACACACACACACACACATATATATGTGTGTTTGCGCCCCAGTACATTAGCGGTTCAGCAAATGAAACCGATAGAGTAAGAACTAGGCATACAAAGAATAAGTCTTGAGGTCGATTTGTTCGACTAAAGGCGGTGCTCCAGTCGAGCCGCAGTCTAATAACTTAAACAAGTATGTATGTATATATGTGAGTGTGTGTATAAACACACTCGCGCACTCGTAAGTGTGTGTGTGTGTGTGTGTGTGTGTATGCGTATGTATGTACAGAAGAGGCCGAAATATACACATACAAAGTCACGAATGTGCGTATACACTGAACACTAAACAACGCATGCAAGTGGGTAGTTAAGAGATAGATAGAGAGATATGTATAGATAGATAGATAGAGAGAGAGAGAGAGAGAGAGAGAGAAAGAGAGAGAGAGAGAGAGAAAGAGAGAGAGAGAGTAGTGAGAGTGAGTGAGTATGCTTCAAGGTTCGGCGACACAATACAAAAGAGACCAGAAGATGGATAGATACTAAGATAAATAATTTAACGGTTATAAGAAGGAAGTGGTTAAGAAAATAAGGGTGGGTGAGCAACGAGAGTACGCGCACCCGTATGTGTGTGTGCACGCGACAGTTCGTGTGTAATATTGTGTGTGTGTGTAACATACGATGTGTGCAAGCAAGCGTGTATGTATTTGTGCTGTAATTCCAGTGTTTGCTATATCGTGTTTTGGTGTAAAAGGAAAACACAGACGAGTATGCGATAAATGGACTCTGGGTACAGGGAAACGAGTAGAGAAGATAACTAGAAGCATCTAATACTCACACAATGTGTATGTGTGTGTGTACACACTCACTCTTCCTTTATTGGTTGTGAAAAAAAAGGCTCGCCAACCACGGAGAAATAAATACCATTAAATGTATCATCTAGTACACAAGCTCGTCCGATAATTGTATTTAACAAATTTATGAAACTTATGGTAGCTAGTATTTAAATCCTGTCTATATTACCCTAAGGTTTTATTCAATAAGGTTTTGCTTGTTTCAGTGACTGGACAGTGACCATGCTCGAGCTCCGCCTTCAAGCGTTTAGTCGAACATATCAGCCGCAGTACATTTTCTAACAGGATCTTTGTCGAACCGCTAGGTTTCGGAGTCAAGCAGTAGTGGTGAACAAAGGCAGGAAAGGGAGAGAAAGAGAGTATAGAGTGAGTATGTACAGTTTTGATCCTCAAATATTTCTGTTAACTCAACGTCGTTCCGTTAACAATTTCCAAGAACTTTAAATAAAGTGAAAATGCCATATGAGTGAGGCGGACTCAAGGGTGATGGAGACACACGGCTAACCACATAAGCAGAATATTTATTTCCCTATCTCTCTATCTATGTGTGTGTATATGTGTGTGTGTATATATATATATATATATATATATATATATTCTTTTATTCGTACCAGTCATTTGACTGCGGCTATGCTAGAGCACCGCCTTTCAGTCGAACAAATCGACCCCCAGGACTTCTTCGTTGTAAGCATAGTACTTATTCTATCGATCTCTTTTGCCGAACCGCTAAGTTACGGGGGACGTAAAAACACACCAAGATCGGTTGTCAAGAGATAGTAGAGGACAAACACAGACACACGAACATGCACACGCACACACACACACACACACACGTATATATACGACGAGTTTCTTTCAGTTTCCGTCTACCCAATCCACTCACAAGGCTTTGGTCGGCGCGAGGCTATAATAGAAGACTTGCCCAATGTACCACGCAGTGGGACTGAACCCGGAGTCATGTGGTTGGTAAGCAAGCTCACACAGCCACCCATGTGCCTAAAAATCTTCCCCAGTATGTGTATGCATAACTGCGCTCTTCCTAAATGATTAAGAGTATTTTTAACACTTATTTCTAGCAATCTAGATACGTCGACACCTTCAGTCACTTTTAGTGACCATTTTTTTTTTTGCCTTTATGGTATCACATTGCGCCAAGCTGTGTGTGTGTGTGTGTGTGTGTGTGTGTGTGTGTGTGTGTGTGTGTGTGTGTGTGTGTGTGTGTGTGTGTGTGTTTTTGCTTGTACAAATAGGATAATTAAAACGATGCATGTTAAATGAGAACATACACTTGTTTAAATTCCGTCGCTTGTGTGTGTGTGTGTGTGTTGTCTATATCTATGTGTGTGTAGAGATAGACATGTCCGTATATTTCAGACGCATGCTTAGACGAACAGGACTTGAATTTCTTTCCTTCATATATATATATATATAATGGAATACATACGCAAATATTTGTACACAGATACGCGATCATATATATATATATATATATATATATATATATATATATATATATATATATATATATATATATATATATTCCATTCGTAAGCAAATTTTCAAAATGGGAGAATGAAACGGAAGAACGTTGGACAATCCTAAATGATGACACACGCATTCCTGCATCAAGGAACTTGTGGTTTCACATACGAAATGAACAACAACAAGAATATCTACCAAAGCAGGATTAATTAACTGGAAGGCCATTGGCCGAAGAGTCAACACCAAGAACTCGGCAATAACAACAACAACAACAATAGCGCTCTTTAAGTAATTTCTCACAAGAGCAGCGAATGAGGAATAATAGGAACAGGATACACCGGAGTAAGGCAAGCATAATACAAACAACAGAAAAACCGACATCACACACACACACACACACACACATAAACACACACGACGGGCTTCCACACAATTTCCGTGGACAAAATTTACGGGGCTTTAGTCAGCCCCCGGATGGGGAATATAACAGAAGAAGCTTGTTAAAAGTTCCATGCAAAGGAACTGAAACCAGTAACCAAAAAGTGGTAAAGCGGGATTCTGTGCCTCGTCGTTAAATGTTCCTCATACTGTTTTTGATAAACGGTGAATTGCAAAGACCGTAATATAATAGTTGGCCCCTGTTTTGCGATGTACTGGCAGAAACTTATACGTTTCAGATTACCCCTACAAGAAAACACAGAGTTGGATGAACAGGAGGGGTGTATTCTGGTTTGCTACACATACGCCATAGAAACCGGGAAACCGGGCCCATGAGCCTCGCTAGGCTTTAAAAGGGCGCATAAAAAAAATTAAAATGTCTATTACTATATATAATGCGTTGATGCCTAAGGAAGCACTTTTATAAAGCTTGTTCGAAACATCCACGCTTGTTTTCAGATTTACTTGTAGCTGATTCTTGTTTCGTACATTCTACGTAATATTCGTGTACCTTTAACGTAGTTCTCAGGGAGATTCAGCGTGACACAGCGTGTGACAAGGCTGGACCCTTTGAATTACAGGCACAACAGAAACAGGAAGAAAGAATGAGAGAAAGTTGTGGTGAAAGAGCACAGCAGGGTTCGCCACTATCCCCTACCGGAGCCTCGTGGAGCTTTAGATGTTTTCGCTGAATAAACACTCACATCCCCAGTTTGGGAATCGAAACCGCGAACCTGCGACCGCGAGTCTGCTGTCCTAACCACTGGGCCATTGCGCCTCCACTCTACGGTATTAAGGAACTGGACAACGAGTTATTCTCCTGGTTCAATTTTGTTTACATTATTTCCTACCAGGTTTCAACACTCGAAATAATTACATGAATGTGTTATAGTTTCCTCCTTCCATATTCTTATGTTGACATTTAATTCAATCTAGAACGTTTCCGTCTCCCAATATGCACCATCTCAAATTCAAATTTGGAGCAAGTCTGGTGTACATAGCCAAATTTATGCGATAGAAATCCTTTAAAGAAATACATAGACATCTAAGACATATACATACTGGAACAGTAAAAATATGTACCAAATATTCCTGGAATTTAGTTCGCAGAATGTACAATATACACGAGTATACACACATATACACGTATATGTATATATATGCGTGTGTACGCACACACACGCGCGCACATATACAAGGCATATATACAAACAAGTATACAGATAGTATTACAAATGTATTTGTATATTTTTTTTTTCTAGTCACTGAACTACGGCCATGAGGGAGCACTGGTGAACATGCACATAAATAAAAATATACACATACACGTGCACGCACAAAGTTACAACTGAGGATGGAAGCATACATACCTACATATGCGTAGATATATACATACTGGATCCATACAATTGACTGCCCTCCATTTAACGATTGTCTATGTTCCTCCTTCAATAGATGAAAGTGGGTGATTGAGTGACGGCTAATAATTCTCATTCACTTTGGTTTTTCATTTGTATCTTCCTTCTGATGAAGGACTAGCGTCCGAAAAGTCTAGACGTCTTCCCTTCTTCTGGGGTGGTTAAACCAATACAAGATTTGATAAAATTTTGTATCTTCTTTTTCATGGTCATTGTTTGATACACAAAATTTAATAGGTGACCTTAAGTTGGACTTGCAAAATATCAGATATTGTCATAAAAAACAACATGCTTCAGAAAATTATGCACAAAACACTAACACAAGCAAACACACACACACAAACACACACACACACACATACACACACACACACACATCCATATGATGTAGGTGTGAAGCTACATAAGTGGATCAAAAGCCCGGCGTTTCGTGCCTTACACTTACAGATCTTTCAAAGCTTGCTCATAAGTGCAATGCAGAAAACTCTTGGCTCTTGAGCAGCTTTACAGCTCTGTGTGTGCATCCATGAATATACAGGGGGTGTGAGCAAAAGTAGGTATACAGTAAGTCTAACATCAATGTTATAATACTCAATTCATTAAAATTATTAGCATGTTAAATTAATTAGCCTCATTTTTTATATTTTCAGTGTCATTAATCATAATACATTTATCATAAACGTTAGCTCGTCTCTCTTTACGTTCTGAGTTCAAATTCCGATGAGGTCGACTTTGCCCTTCATCCTTTCGGAGTCGATAAATTAAGTATCAGTTGCGTACTGGGGTCGAGCTAATCGACTGGCCCCCTCCCCAAAACTTTGGGGTCTTATGCCTAGAGTAGAAGACAATACTTTTATCGTAACTTTTATTTTTTTAATCAAAATAAATGAGTATTTTCTACGTGTTTTCTTTTTCATAACTGTATACCTACTTTTGCACCACCCTGCATGTATGCATGTACATACATGCATAGTGTTTAAGCATTGAGAAACCAGAGAGAGAGAGAGAGAGGTGGGACACACAGACAAGCAAATGAAGATAAACCACAAACTGACCAGCTTCTCCCACACCTATAAATATAAACGCGCTTCCATTATTACATCTCTCCGAATTGGCATCGTTTCTCTCTTCATTTCCTGCGCCTATCCATCTATCTTATATACTGATGTGTGCACATGCGCAGTACACTATTAATGAATGTAACTATCTGCAGTTCTATATATATATATATCTATGTACGTCTGGTTATTTGCCTACATACACAAGTGGCCTTTGGTGTATTTCTTTAGAGCAGTGTTTCTCAGCCATTTTGTTTTTTATCTCTCGGCCCCTTTGATTCCTATTTTCCTCAAATGGACCCTTCTAGCCATTCGGGGTTTGAAAATCATTATATTTTTAGAATTAGATATTATTAAGAATTGTATTAAAAAAAAAAATTAATTATTCAAATATTTTGTGTATTGTAGAAATATAACCAATTGATCGTTCGTATGTACTCATGCAGATGTGCATGTGTGGGTGTACACACACACGTATATATATATATATATATATATATATATATATATATATATATATATACGCATACATATATACACATACACACACATATTTTATTGAATCAATCCACGATGAATACAGATGGGCCACAAGTAATGGACGATAAAACTTCCCTGAGTGTGTGTGTGTATATATATATATATATAATATATATATATATATATATCTATATATATATATATATATATATATATGGAGAGAGAGAGAGAGAGAGAGAGAGAGAGGTGGGGATGGCGAATATCTGAATAAGAGAATGTAAGTGCATGTAGGTGTATATGCCTGTGTGGTTCCATGTACCAATTCCCCACATGTAAAGTTTTAGTATATTTGTGATAAAAAAAACACTCTTCATAAAATCGTACACAATACGCAAACTAAACTTCATACATTCGTACACACATGCATACAATCAAATTTATATATACGTCTGTCTACATACATGTTACAGGTTTAATCTGAAATGTAATCTTGGTTTGGATGTCAAACATTTAAGGTAGGGTACGGCAAATCCACCCATGTTGTACACACACACACACACACACCAGCGGCTATGTACGAATTCTGTTACCCAGATACGCCGTGTATATGTATTTTTGTTGTTTGTATATATACATGCTGTGTGTGTATGTGTCGTGTTGTTTGCGTATGTTTTTATAGTGATTGCATCTCAGATAAGGCTGTCACATAGGCACATACACACATATATACAGTGTCGTGTCTGCGTGTGTATGTGTATATGAGTTTGTATGTGTGTGCGTGTGAGTGTGGCTGTTATGTTCTGAAATATACGTTTATGATAGATATTGACAAACAGACATGGACTGATTGACAGACAGACAGACAGACAGATAGATAGATATAGATGGAGATAGATAGAGATCATCCTGTTATTTGCTTTCTGATTGATTGATTAATTAATTAATTAATTATATCATTAAAAAAAATTTTCCTTCGTTTTACACAATTCTGATTAGTACGGCAAAGCGCACAACCAACCAGACGTATAAACCGAGGGGTCAACTGTATATAGTGTTTTTGTATTATTGAGTACAGTCATCGAATTCTTGCGGAAGCGTTACGTTCCTGATAGTCTTGCAGAAATATGGGTTCCTGTAACGAGTTGTTGGCACTCCGTCGCTTACGACGTCGAGGGTTCCTGTTGATCCGATCAACGGAACAGCCTGCTCGTGAAATTAACGTGCAAGTGGCTGAGCACTCCACAGACACGTGTACCCTTAACGTAGTTCTCGGGGATATTCAGCGTGACACAGTGTGACAAGGCTGACCCTTTGAATTACAGGCACAACAGAAACAGGAAGAAAGAGTGAGGGAAAGTTGTGGTGAAAGGGTACAGCAGGGTTCGCCACCATCCCCTGCCGGAGCCTCGTGGAGCTTTAGGTGTTTTTCGCTCAATAAACACTCACAACGCCCGGTCTGGGAATCGAAACCGCGAGTCCGCTGCCCTAACCACTGGGCCATTGCGCCTCCACTCCCGCAACGAGTAATCTTCCCAAAAAAAACACGGAAGTCGACGGAAAACAGATTTCGCATTACGGTGGGATTTTTCAAGAACGCCACGTTTTCGTAAAGTGGTGTTTGTGGGGGTTGGCTATGGGTGGAAGTACGTAAACTCTTCGTGCTCGTACTCGTGTCATGTTGAATGCTGCTCACACTCATACAGGCTCGCACACACACACACACACACACCTCACATACACCACCCACAAATACACGTCCGTCGCATCCTCGCATCAATGTGTGTGGGTGTGTGTGGTGGGAGAAAGAGAGAGAGAGAAAAAAGATGTCACAGGTGTTTTCGATGAGATTCATCACAAATGTACACCAGATGGCGTTGCTGTCCGGCTGCCCAGTGAAGCGGAAGTACACAACAGTTTGCGAAAACATGGCGAAGGACGGGTGGTGGGGGGAGAAGGAGAGGGTACGGTGTTTATTAGCTTCTTTATTCTCCTCAGTGGGTTTTTTTGGCGCGCAAAAAGTGGTTACCCAAAAGGTCACGTTATGTGCAAAATACTAAATAGTGGAAAGCTTTTATAAAGGTCAGAGGAGAATCTGGATGAAATGGGGTCAGGGTGGGTGGGGGGTATATCAATTTTATTTTCTTTGGCTTTGGATGTTGTTTAGCGTCCCCAAGGGAATCCCTATCGAGCAGATCTTATCCTCAATGACAATCTATCCGTGACCGTCCCCAGTGATGAACATGGGTGTTTAGGAGGAACAAGTGATACGCCCAAGGCCGTCCAAAACGTAGAGTATCCCAATCTTCACCTCTTTGACATTAGCGTACCCAAAAAGGTGGGGGTGAAGATGCTTTGGCGCGTATTACGCACGTGAGCCCGAAATCCGCCATGTCTTTTACAGGCCCTTCTGCCTCTCCTTTTCAGGCAGTGTGGCTAATGTATTTATTCTTCCTTATTTAAGAGACTAATGCAGGGTCTCACAAAAAAAGAAGGTGCGGATGTATTAATTGACTTGATTGACTGATTGGAAAAAGGACAAAAACAAAACTGCCGTGTTTAATAAAGATAATACAATTAACTCTGTTAACGAAATCAAAACCAAGCTTAAATAAATACATATAGAAATGCACTACATACACACGTACTCTTACAGCCAATTGGCATTCCTGTGACACTCTCTCTTCATTAAAACTATAATTACCTCCAACATTTCTGGTCAAGCAGAGATCGAACATGTGGCCCTAACATATGTGCGTTTAATTCCTGGTTCACCTTTTCCTTTATTTTCGTCTTCCTAATCTCTCCTGCACTTTCATAACGCATCCGACAAAAAAAAAAACGTGTTCGAAACATTATAATTTTTACTTAAACATCTTTTGTTTTCCTCTTCGTTGCACGTCAACTTAATCTTTTTATTTGCTTGTTATTGTTATTTGCTTATGTGTAATTAACATGGTTTTATAATTTGTCCAACACCATGCGGAAGGAAAAATAATTACACATTCTTCTATGATTTTAGTTGTCCTGCACACATATTCGCTCAGTGTCCGGGTATTGCTAGCTTGTGGAGTTATGCTAAACATTTGCTGTCACGCATGGGACGAATCCGGTTGTCAACCGACTCCATAATAATTACTGCCACTCGGCCCTCATTTAACCAAGCACATGAGGCAGCTTTGTTTTGTATGGTGGTTATGACGAAAGAGACGAGACGGACAGTGCCCTCTTAGCAGCAATACAAACTTGTGTGTGGACAGTGGCTTGCTGTCAGGAAATTAACACCATACGGGTTGGTATATTAATTTGCACAGATCATAAATTGGACCCCTAGACCCGTGCAAGTACTCATTATGAGGGTACTGGATCTGGACAACGCTGGTCAATTTTTTCAAACTTTACTTGAAAACAAAGATGACAGTGGAGGAATGGCCCTGTCCTCGGGTGGATTTATTGAAAGGTGGGTGAAAATAGCGAAAATGGCAAGAATGGCTAGCACCCCTTTAAGTACAAGTCTGTAAATTAAACAGCAAAATCGGAGAGGCTTTTTATCCCTGGTGTTCAGGGTTATGCTGCATGGTAGGGTTGCTCGATTGGCCCTTGAAGTCCAGTTGAGCACCGAAAGCACGGTAACTGACAAGTCCTCTTCCCTAAAATTTTAGGCCTCGTGCTTATAGTAAAAAATGATTATCATCATCGCCATCATGTAATTATGTTCTCTTGTCAATGTGCTGATTGTAGATATCGATAGATCAATAATACTTTTATTGAAGAAAGATCTGCTTATAATCGCCATCTTTCTACTTCCTGATAATATCGACACCCATGAAGGGAAGCCCCTCCCCCCTATCTCTCTCTCGTTTCGAACCAGCGATGGTGGACTTCATGTGGTCTCTCGACATCTCCCATAGAGATAGCAGTCAATTCTCCCTCATCTCTCACCCAGCCGTCTTCAAAAGAAAAACTGCATAGTGTGTAGAGTCCAAGACACACTCATATGTCGATTACGACAGGATGGTCATGGCAGGGATATCTTTCATCTATAGACTGTGGTTTAAGCAGCGGTGACCTATGTCTCTCTCACCTCCCATTCTAATTCTCTCTCTCCGCCTCTACCTTTCGTTCTGGCTCTCTCTTTCTCCATTTTCGCTCTTTGCATTTTCTTCATATACGTTCCACACCCTCTCTTTCTTCTCTCTCTCTCTCTCTCTCTTTCGTTCCCCCACTTTCCTACACACATCTTCACTAACTCTCGCCTTTGCTCTCTCGCTCTCTCTCTCTCTCTCTCTCTCTCTCTCTTGCTCCGTCTTTCGCTCTCTCTCGCCTTATTTATCTATCTATCTCCATCTCGCCCACACATTCATCCGCTCTCTTTTACTCTTCTCTCCTCTTCACTACCGTCTTCCAATCCCCTCGTATCTCTCTCTCTCTCTCTCTCTCTCCCTATCTATCTATCTGTCAGTTTGTCTGTCTATCTATATATCTTATTTCTTCATTGCCCACAAGGGGCTACACACAGAGGGGACAAACAAGGACAGACAAAGGGATTGAAGTCGATTACATCGACCCTAGTACACAACTGGTACTTAATTTATCGACTCCGAAAGGATGAAAGGCAAAGTGGACCTCGGCGGAATTTGAACTCGGGACGTAACGACAGACAAAATACCGCTAAGCATTTCGGCCGGCGTGCTAACGATTCTGCCAGCTCGCCGCCTATCTATATATCTATCTGTCTATCTATCTCCGCACTCTAGAAAGGACGGCACTGTCTAAAACCGTCACAGTTAAAACACTCCCAGATATGATATATGACTGACGGCGTTCCAGGCTTGACCATCCACTCGGTTGTTTTCTCTCTTCTTCTAAAGGGAGGGAGTGTTTCTAGGACATCATCTACTCAGCCATTCCTCCATTAATAGTGGCGGAGTAGGATGAGAAAGGAGAATGCTGTTGTTATTTCTAGTACGACGAGTGGCCACTTAAAGGCTCCCAAATTTAGAGTGTGTGTGTGTGTGTGTGTGTGTGTGTGTGTGTGTGTGTGTGTGTGTGTGTGTGTGTGTGTGTGTGTGTGTTCTGTGGTTAAAGGTAAGAGCATACGTGACTACACATTAATACAAACTTGATGTGTACGTACGAGTGTTTACATGTATGTGTGTATATGCGTGCACCTGTGCTTACAAGTGTGCGTGTGTGTGTGAGAGTCCGCGTATGCGTTCGTATAGATGTGTGTACGTGCGCATGTGTAAGTGTGTGTGTATTCATAGGTGTTACAAAGTGTGTGTGTCTAAGAGTATGTGTGTGTGTGTGTGTGTGTGTGTGTCTAAAAGAAAACTTTTCACGAAGTTATGACAATGTGATAGGAAGATGTTTAGAAGAGGGAGGGGAAGAGATACAGAGAGCGAGAGAGAGAAAGGGAAGCAGAGAGAGACATAGACAGAAAGGGAGGAAGGGAAAAGTATTGAGAGACAAAAGCACAGGACAGAGGGAGAGAGAGAGAGCGAGGGAGGAATGGGAGATAGAGGAGGCAGGTGGAGAGAAATAGATAGAGAGAGAGAAATGGGGGAGGCAGGAAAAGAGAGGTAGCAAGAGGAAGGGGAGAAAGCAAGGAGGGTATAACAGGATTCAAAGAAAGGGTGGGAGGAATGCTTCTTTTATCTTTCTTTTTCTTTCTTTCTTTCTTATCTCTCCTCCTCTAAGAAAACTGTTTATAATTCCAGCACACACGAATTACTAATACCAAGATAGACATACACTCATATGTGTGTGCGTGTGTGGAAAATAAATTTGTAAATAAAATACATGTAGATATTATGAGGAAATGCGATATATATATATATATATATATATATATATATATATAGATAGATAGATAGATATAGATATCTATGTGTGTGTGTGTGTGTGTGTTTGTGATTGTGTGTAAGTGTTTGCAAAAGTGTGTGCGCGTATGTGTGTGCATGCGCGAAGACGCACAACTATTTATATACATATATTGTGTGTGCATATACATATATTGTGTATATATATATGTACATATATTGTGTATATATACATATGCATATATTGTGTGTATGTATGTATATACATATATTGTGCGTGTGTATATATATATATATATATATATATATACATATATTGTGTGTGTGTATATATAAATATATCACGTATATTGTGTGTGTGTGTGTGTATATATATTTCGCAAAGCTTGTTAGATAGATAGATAAGGATAGAAAGATAGATAGATAGATAGATAGATAGATATAAGAGAAAGACAGCAAGAAGAAAGGGAGAGAGAGTGGGAGAGAAGAGGAGAAAGAAAGTGTGTGTGTGTGTGTGTGTGTGTGTGTGTGTGTGTGTGTGTGTGTGTGTGTGTGTGTTATGGGAGAACTAGGTTAGCAAAGCTTGGCGAACTGTTGAGTAGAGACAGGCTTGTAGGAAGGAAGTGTGTGTGTGTGTGTGTGTGTGTGTGTGTTACTGCACAGAGGCAGGGCACATAATCACCACTCGCATGAGAGCTGTGAATTAAGTTGGAGCGAGCGAAATATGAGTACGTGTCTCTTCTTGAACGCACGTACGCAAGAGTGCGTGTGTGTGTGTGTGTGTGTGTGTGTGTGTGGCGTATGAGTGCGCGTTGGCCTTTACAAGATACTTATATCGCAAAGTACTCGCCCAGCCAAACCAACACACAACCGACCGACCAGTAAGCCAGCGAACTCGCTATTTCACTCAACGAGCGAACTTAGCAAACCACCTTACCCCCTCTCTCTCTCTCTCACACACACACACACACACACACTCACACAAATACAAAGTACAACCCATACAGACCCTCACTCAACTCTACAATCAACCATCTCACTCAAGCCTGCTCCTCAAAGCCAAACCACCTGTCACTAAAAGCCGACCCGTTTTTCTCAACAAATCCCCAAGTCTACATGTAAACTATCCAGACACCCCCCCTCCCGGCCCACCATCGCTCACTCTTTCACACACCGTAAGTTACGCCGCATTTCCCTGTGTACGAAGTCGAAATGTTTCTATGCTTTATTTTAACTTTTAAAAAAAATGGGGTTTAATTTATACACAGAGGTAAAACTGTTATCAAGTTTAAATACGAAGGGAAGAGATTATTATAATATTTTTTTAACCAAAATGTGACACTAAATGAGTGATGCGTCTTATACTTGAATAAATGAGATCATATTTTCAATATAAAATATACGTAAGAGTGGTTGTGTGGTAAGTAGCTTGCTTACCAACAATATGGTTCTGGGTTCAGTCCTACTGCGTGGCACCTTGGGCAAGTGTCTTCTACTATAGCCTCGGTCCGACCAAAGCCTTGTGAGTGGATTTGGTAGACGGAAACTGAAAGAAGCTCGTCGTATATATGTATATATATATGTATATATGTGTGTGTGTGTGTGTGTGTGTGTGTGTGTGTATGTTTGTGTGTCTATGTTTGTCCCCCCAGCATCGCTTGACAACCGATGGTGGTGTGTTTACGTCCCCGTAACTTAGCCGTTCGGCAAAACAGACTGATAGAATAAGTACTAGGCTTCCAAAGAATAGATCCTGGGGTCGATTAGCTCGACTAAAAAGTAAAAGAGTAAAAGAGAGTATGCCAATCACCGCTATAACCTCTATTCCTGCCCAAACACCCTCCGATCAGTAAATAGAATGAAGCAGAGGAGCCAGCGAGTTTATGGATGTTCAAATATAGCTATGATGTTGAAAACCAATCGTTTGTGCTTTGCACGTAACAGACACTCAGTCACACCTGACCATATGGCTTTATGATCCAACAAACATGTTGGTTCATCGTTTAAGAATCATGGGCCTTTGTGGTTCAACAACCACGGGGTTATATGACTCGACAAACATGTAGTTTTATGCACGGGACTATATAACCGAGCTACCATGTAGTTTTATGACTCAACGACCAACTTGTCAACCATGTAGCTTTATCACCTAGCCACCATGCAGCATTATGACTCACATCTACGTAGCTGTGATATCTCACAACCATGTGGCTTTATGACTTAACAACCATGGAGCTTGATGACAGTCATGTAGTTTTATCAGTCGACAACCATTTAGGTTTATGAGTCAACGTCCACGTGGCTGTGTCACCTAACAACCCTACCGCTTTGTGACCCAGTGCACATGTAGATTTGTGAGTCAGTGACAACGAAGACTATGACTCAACATACATGTAGTAATCTCACTCAGAAAACATGTAGGATTATGTCCCAACAAACATGTAACTTAATCAGTAATTTACTCGTCCAACAGCCATACAGTTCTTTCTTCAAGTACTTGAATACTCCCACCACCACCATGCAAGAGGTCTTTCACAACCATGGAACTGAATGTATGACCCAGGAACCATATAGCGTAATGCCTCGACAACCATGTAGCTACATGACCCAGCAATTTGTAATTGCATAGCGCAACCATGTAGCTTTTTGTAACTAGATGAAGGGAAACCATGTAGCCACGTAGCTTTATGACGTAAGAAACATAGCTTTATCATCTAACCAAGAGGATGTATTCCAATTCAGAACACGTTATGGTTGTTTTTTGTTTGACAAACCACCAATTTTGCCATCTTGGACCTGTGTCCATGCCAACGGCACTAAGATTACAGAAAAGGGGAAAATGGGGAGTAAAAAGGTAAAATACAGCTACGTAGATGTGAGTTGACCTGTGATAAAACGAAAATATGATGTGCGTTTGGGACATCATCTCGATATTGCAAAGGTATATATATAGTAAGTGTGTATGTGTGAGAGAGAGAGAGAGAGAGGAAAAAGAGAGACTGTATGTGTGTGAGTGAGAGACAGAGAGAGAGAATGTGTGTGTGTGTGTGTGTGTGTGCATTGGCGTGCAATCGCATATATGTCCGTATTCTATATGGAAAATAGAAAAAATGTTATGAAGGTTTATGAAATTTTTCTGTATCATGCATGTTCGTAGGTATTCGTGCGTGCGAGAGTCTGTGTGTGTGTGTGTGTATATATATATATATATATATATATATTATCCTTTTGTCTGGTTTTTTTTTTTGCGACGTCATGTACCCAGATATGTACATGTAGATGAAGGTATGTACATACATGTACATATATATGCATATACTCATATATTGTTTGCATATATATATATATATATATATATATATACACACACACACACATCATACTATATATTATAAACGAGAAAAATGGAACGAGCAATACCCAGATGAAATTATATATACGTTTATATATATATATATATATATATATTATAATGCAAACACCAACACATGCAGAGCCTTTATGATTTATAAATCTATTTGTACAGAAAAAAATATTAATATGGAATACATAGTATGTATATACCCCCATATATATATATATATATATATATATATAAATATATCCATATATATGTTATGTGTATGTATGCACAGGCACACATACATAAATACACGCACGCATACACATATGATGCAAGTGTGTTCATATTATATATTACGTAACAATGTGTGTGTGTGTGTGTGTGTGTGTGTGTGCAGACATACGCACACAAATACACACACACGCGATGTGAGTAAGGGTGAGTCTTCGGTTTGCGAAAAATAAAAAACAAAAACAAAAATATAACTCAACTGGTTTATAACATACACTCCCTCTCTCGTTTCCCCCTTTCTCATTATCTGTCGCTCTCTCTCTTTGTCTCTCACTGTCCCTCTTTATCAACGCCTTTCTCAACACTCATTCCCTTTATACCCTTTCTGTCTCCCTCCTACTCTATCTCTCTCAACGCCTCCCCTTCCGTCTTCTCCTTTCTATAATCATTCCCTTATATATACCACTCTCTCTCTCTCTTCCCCTCTCTCCTATTCTTATCACACTGTCTCTCACCTTCCTTCTCCCTTCCTCACTCACTCACTCAGCCGAGCGAGAGAAAAAAAAGAGGGAAGGGAATGTAATAAGACTTACGCTGTTTGTGTGCGTGCGTACGTGCGCGAGCGTGTCAGTGTGTGTGCGTGTACGTGCGTGTACGTGCGTGCAAGCGTATGTGTATACGTATGTGTGTGTGTGTGTCACAGATGCATATTTCTTCACATAGGTCAAATGCAAGAGAGTCATTTTCCCA
This sequence comes from Octopus bimaculoides, assembly GCF_046866305.1. Lineage (NCBI taxonomy): Eukaryota > Metazoa > Mollusca > Cephalopoda > Octopoda > Octopodidae > Octopus > Octopus bimaculoides. The sequence continues at coordinate 7,014,887 of NC_142940.1, read as the reverse complement.
TGCATGTCTTCACATACACAAAGGCACACACACACACACACACACACGTACCGGGAAGCAAGCACACACACACACACACACACATACACACACACACATACGTACACACACATACACGAACACATGCAAACACATTTCTGGTGATGTCAGAACTACATAAATAACTGCGGTTAACTGACGCAGTAGTAGTAGTGGTGGTGGTAGAATATATAATATATACACACATACATGTGTATATAAATATATATGTATGTTTATGAATTATTTTAATTTATATATATTAAGTGTGTACGCATACGCATACATACATACATACATATAAGCACACACAATTTCAACCGTGTGACAATTGGCAGTGATGGTGTTGATAAATGATGGTGGTGGTGGTGGCGCTCGTCGTCGTGCAAGTGCTGGCGGTGATGGAGACGGTGCTGGTTTATACGTTGACGGCGACGGTGGTGTTGGCGATATTGCCGGTGGCGGTGACGGCGGCGGCGGAAACGGTGGTGCTGGTGGAGGTGGTGGTTAAAAAGTCGCTCCAGGCTTCTTCTGGTGACGCTCCTATTACGATTATTAACACTGTTGCCGTTGTAAAACCTCGCTCAATAGGACACACATGATCAAAGGCAAGTCCCACCGTGACAATCCCATCTTTATTTTCCTTCTTTTATCTTTTTTTCTTTCTTTTTCTCTCTCTCTCTCTCATTATAGAGTCATGTTGCTTTTCGACCCATCTCTGCAATGTGACCTGTTTTACTGTTAAAGATGGTAGGAGGTGGTTTTGACAGAATTTGGTCATTCTTTCTAGCAGGTCAACCTAACAGGCAGAGGCTTGTTCGTTAGCTCGCGGTGCTGCTGCTGCTGCTGCTGGTGTAATGGTTTTAAGGTTAAGAAGGGCAGGACGGGGTCATGGTGGTGGTGGTGGTGGTAGTGGTGGAAGTAATAGTGATGGTGTAGCGTTGTTTCCACGAAAAAGAGGGGGGTGAAGTCACTTAATGTAAAGGTACGTGTGTGGCTGTGTGGTAAGAAGCTTGCTTCCCAACCACAGGGTACCGGATTCAGTCCTAATTGCGTGGCACTTTGGACAAGTGTCTTCCCCCATAGCCCCAAGCCGACCAAAGCCTTGTGTGCGGATTTGGGAGATGGAAATTGAAAGAATCCCATCGTTATGCATAGTATAGCGCGCGCGTGCGTAATGTTGTTGTTGTTGCTGCTGCTCAGAATGCTAAGGACATGTTCGGTGGGGTTACTGCCGCGTCAGCCTCACTGAGGGACAAAGTGTTGACCAGTTACGCGGCTGATGAGGGTTCGAGTTGGTTGCAACAACAAAAACCGTACTTCCGCGAATAACGGCCAGGTGGAGATGGTGGTCTACTTCTGTTACGTTGAACGGGTGGTTTTTCGGGTGTGCTAAGACTGTGTGCCGACGGGCGACGGTATGAAGTACCCAAAATTGGAATTCCTCAGAAACACGATGATTTTTGGCGTAGAGAGTGATGTGGGATCAGTCAAGTTAAGTATAAACCATAATGAAGAGAGAGGCACTCGGGATGAAGATAATAAACGGTGCGTCCAACATATTTTATGCCACAAGAGTGTGATAGAGATGGGGACAGTGACGATTACGATAATCCATCATGAATCCAATATATCTTACGCCACAGTCATGTGATGGTGGTCAGACAGGATTAGCTAAGTCATGGAGACGTAGAGAAGCTAACACCGTTTGTCAAGCGGTGTGGGGAGACGATCACAAACAGAAACGTGCGCGCGCACAAATACACACACACAGAAGGCTTCCGAGAAGTTTCCGCCGGCCAAAATTCATTTACAAAGTATTCATTGAACTGGGGGCTACAGCAAGACATTTGCACAAGATGGCGCGCAGTGCGACTGAAACCGATACCTCGGGGGGATGGAGTGAGTTTCTTCAAACACAGAGCAACTGCTGTGACAGAAGCAGTTCCCCCCCCCCAAAAAAAAAACTGACCATTCTGCGGTCAATGATGGAAATGGTGGAATTTGGTAAACTGTTCCTACTTCAGTTCTACACAGAGCAAGCTGACTCCATAGCGTGCGTGTGTGCGTGTGGATGAACATGTGTGATGCGTTTATGTATGTACATGTGTGTGCATCCGTATGCATGTATATGTATAGATGTCCGTGTATATTGTATGTATGTCTAATGTATGAATGCATACGTGTGGGTGTATATATATATATATATATATATATATATATATATATAACGCACACATATACATATGGGCAGGTGTACGCATGCGTGCGTATATGCGATGAATGTTTTTAGGACTAGAGAAATTATGCAGCTGTGCCTAGGGAGTCTGGCGGCGGTGGTGGTGGTGGTGGTGGTGGGAAGATGTTCCTGTGACGTCATCTACACATATGAGAGAAGGTTGCGCGCGTATTTGCATGCGTGTCTATGTTTGTGCGCGCGCACGTGTTTATCGAGGAGGCGAGCGATGGTCGTCGAGGCACAAAGACGAGAAAAAGTGCACGTAAGAGAACAAAACCTTGTGGAATTCCACTCAGGGAAAGCTAGATTTTTTACATGTTTAAAAGCAAATAACCAAGGTTCTGCTAACGCCAATAATTTGAGCAAAAGAAGTGGGGGGGGGATGGGGTCTATTTTGGGTTGAATTTCGGAAAAGATAAATATAGCTTAGAATGTAAACTTGGTTCCAATGGTAAACAAGAATTGTAAGTTTTGGATTCGTGAGAGGTGGGAGTTGAAGTCATTAGCTTTTAGCGTTCTTTGACTTGTTTTAGCCATTGGACTGCGGCCATGCTGGGGCACCTCTTTGAAGAGTTAGGTCGAAGAAATCGAGCACCGTAATATTTTTCTTTTTTTTTTTTTTGTATTTTGAAGTTAGATACGTATTCTATCGGTCTCTTTCGGCTGAGTCGCTAAGTTACGAGGATATCAACAAACAAATACCGGTTGTCAAACGGAGGGGGGGGGGGGCAAACACAAAGATACGCACACGAAGCCACGCCGAAACACACATACACACACACACACAGAGCCAAATTCACGTGCACATCATTGGTCAGCCAGTTGCCATAAGTAAAAGACACTTCTTGTCCAATGTGTTCCGCAGAAGGTCTAAACCCGAAACTGCGTAGTTGCAGCAAAAGACAAATTCTTCACCACGGGGCCATAACTGCGCCTATATTTATGCATAATAAGGCGGTGAGCTGGCAGAAACGTTAGCACCTTAGCGGTTCGGCAAAAGAGACCACTAAGTTGCTAGGCTTAAAAATAAGTCCTTGGGTCGATTTGTTCGACAAAACAAACACATGAAGACGGTGCTGAAGCATGGCCGTAGTCAAATATATATATATGCATTATGTATATACGTTATACTCTTTTACTTGTTTCAGTCATTTGACTACCACCATGCTGGAGCACCGCCTGCAGTCGAGCTAATCGACCCCAAGACTTATTCTTTATAAGCCTAGTACTTATTCCATCGGTATCTTTTGCCGAACCGCTAGTTTACGGGTACGTAAACACATCAATATCGGTTGTCAAGCGATGTTGGCGGGGACAAACAGACACACAAACACACACGAGATTTTAAGGTGGTAATAGCGTCTTTTGGCGTCTATTTTTTCCAATACGTGGGGAGGCTTATTGCCAATCTCTTGTTATAATTATGTATATAACTATTAAAATATTTATATGTGTATATAAACTATGCAAAACCACCCGGTAGACTGTAACAGTCAATGAAACAAGAAGTAACATTTAATACTTTTTTTTTCTGTTGCAGCCCGCGGTACCAAACAATCCACGGCCGATACTGGAACCCGTGACCTTATAGTAAGGTGGGCGACTCTTGCTCTGCGGCATCGCTTTGCCAGAATTTGTAAAGAATCGGCAGAGTAATTCTCCCTCAGACTTTTTTTTTAACACACCCTTTTGTGAATAAATAAATAAATAAATAAATGGTGTCAACATTTGAGAGAGAGAGAAAAATAGTGACTTGTGAAATGGTAATAGAGTGGCTGATGATGGTGACGGCAGGAGGGATGGTGCGGAAGGGTCGGGAGGAGTTGGTGGAGTAATTGGGGAGCATTATTGACTTGTAATGGTGGCGGCGGCGAGGATTATGGCAACGGTGGTGGTGGTGGTGGTATAGACGCTCCAGTGTTTTCCATCCTGATTATAGTAGTAGTAGTAGTAGTAGTAGTAGTAGTCGCAGCAGCAGCAGCAGGTGGTGCTGGCGGTGGCGGCGACGTTAATGCAGGGTGGTGATTGCGCATTTCTAACGATGGTTCGGGTGGTGCGGTTGATTATAGTAGTAATAGTAGTAATAGTAGTAGCAGGAGTAGTAGTAGTAGTAGTAGTAGTAGTAGTAGTAGTAGTAGTAGTAGCGGTAGCAGCAGCACTGACATTGTGGTGCTGGCGGCAGCGACGCGGAGAGTGGGAATAATTCTTGGTGACAGGAATGGGGTGGGTACAGATTAGCGGGTAGGGTTGGGAGGCGTGAGAATGTCGCCTGGGTAAGTTTGGTGTGTGTGTGTGTGTGTGTGAGTTATATTTGTCTGTGCTGTACGTACATACATTAGACAATATGTGTGTGTGTGTGTGTATTTATGTCTGTACTATACATATGATAAAGACAAATATGTGTGTGTGTGTGTGTGTTTGTGTGTGTATACGCACGCAAATGTCGAACAATGAAACGAGTGCTCAACACCGTATTGGTGGATATGTAATTTCTTTATTTATGAATTAAGGCTACCATTGGTTTCATGCTATGAAAAGTAAGAAAATATCCTAACGTTTTAATTCTCTAAGTCGATCACATGGAGAAAAGCGTTCGCCTCCATTTTGAAAACACACACACACACACACACACGCACACAAACACACACACACACACACACACACACACACACACACATATATATATATATATATATATATATTCTTTCTTGTTTTTTTATTCTTTTGCTTGTCTTAGTCACTTAACTGCGGCCATGCTGAAGCTCCACCGTTAGTCGAACAAACACGTGTATGCGCTATTCTGTATGTGTGTATGTGTGTAACATGGTGTTAAGTGGGTGCAAGGCTACCTGGAGCGACACCCAAGAACGATAAGCAGGATGTGAAGGAAGAGAAAGAGAACGTGTGTGCGTGTGTGTGTGTGTGTGTGTACTTGTGTAAGGGAGTAAGCGTGCTTTGTAACGCCCCAAGGCAGGTGGGGTTTCGGGTACTAAACGCATTGTATTTATAAATATCGCAGTTTATATAATTGGATGAAGTTTATATATAAACTCTATGTACCTTGTCTCAGCTGTCTCTCATAAAAATTGGAAGATTTATATATATATATTCAAATGAGATATGCTTTTTACACACACACACACACACACACACACATCTATACATATATCAACATATGTAGACATTTTCATATAAATACATAGTGTATACATATAAATACATACATATATCAATATATATATATTTATAGATACATATATTCCTACGTACACACATACGTAGTACATACATACATACATACAGATCCGTTTAGTGAAGAGTGTTGGAGTGAAAATGCACTGGGTATCATATTTCAGATCAATAATACATTTTATTTTGGCTGAGTCAGTCTCCGGGGACTCTGACCTTAATCTGTGGCCGAAAAGGGTCTTTAGGCAAGAGTCACTACTTCAAGCTTTATATGAATCCACTGGAGTCATTATATTCAAGCCAGGTGGTATTAGCTTTGAGTCTCTACATCTACACAAGAAAGTTAGATGGTTTGAAAGACGAGCTAGTTTTTGATGGAGTTTCTCTATATGTCTCCACTGAAGTCTAATGTCGGCTCTGTACCCATTAGATAATACAGTTCTATATTTGAGAGATGAGGAATTATTTACATTATTTACATTTGATGGATATTTGTCCTCATCTTGTTTGTTGTTAGCACAATGTTTCGGCTGATGTACTTTCCAGCCTTCATCAGGTGTCTTGGGGAAATTTCTCATTCCTGAGGTATTTTTCGATATTATTATTATTATTATCATTATTATTATTACTATTCAAGTCACTGCCTGGAATCGAACTCGGAATCTTGGGATGAGTAGCCCGCGCTCTTAACCACTACGCCATATGCCCGTGGGCAAGAGTCACAACTTGCCTGAAGACACAGCTGTTTCTGCTACGAGAAGCAGAGAACACAGAATGCGCATGTGTGTTGTGTGCTCATCAAAAAAAAAAACCCCCCTTGTTCCATGATGCTTTGCACTAGAAGCGAACTTGTGATCGCGGGATTGCGAAGCGAGTCGCTTAACCATTCGTCCATGTTTCCCTTATAGATGCATATATACATAATAGATAATAAATCCTTTTGAAGTGGAGGGTAATTTAAGAAACCTGTTCTCTGCACCCACCACCACCACCGTTACAATTCCGTAATCGATACCAATAACAGACAAACATATAAAAATTAATCGAGATGCGAAAAAAAATAACAACAGGCGGGTAGGATAGGGTGGGGCCTACAATCAACTCTGTAATATGTCCCAACACA
>NC_142940.1:6975818-6995818 GCF_046866305.1 Octopus bimaculoides | reverse complement strand
AGGCACGTGTGTGTATGTGTGTGTGTGTGTGTGTGTGTGTGTGCATTGTTCTGCCGTCTTCATTCCAATTGTTAGTTGAGGACACGCTGTCAGTGAAGTCATTCAGCCTCGAAACTTTCACAGACAATTTGATACTTCCGCTGCTTATCCTCACACTAAATTAATAATAGACATGATGACTAAATTACAAAAAAATATATATTAAAAGATGTTTTGTTCTATCGTTTATAATATATATCTCTCTTCCTTTTCTATTATACTTCATTATATCATAGCTTTCACACGTATACACACACACACATAAATATATATCAATGTAAAAAGGTGTGAGGTATACACAATACATACAAATATATATATATAAGTGTGTGTGTGTGTGTATATATATGCATGTATATATATATACGTACGTATAAGCTTGAATACAGCACTTTCGTATGTATACGAACGTACAGGTCTTATGCAAACAGGCTGTAACGAAACTTCACAAACTAGGAGAGAATGTGGATGGGTGGGTGGTAGAAAGAGACTGACAGACAGACTGGCAGGCAGGCAGACAGGCAGATTCTGTCGCCATTAGTCACTCTGAGTGAGAAAGTGTGTGACTAATGTACTCACTAACTCACACTTCAGCATATACACTGCTACAAAAAAAATATAGGTGTGTTCAGAAGGTAGGAGAAATATTGTACACACACACATAGAGTGTGTGTGTATATATTTATGTATACATATCTGTATGTACATACGTACACCTACTCACACATGCGTGTGTATATATGTGTGACTGTCTGTGTATGCATATACATATACACACACACACACACACACACACACACACACACACTCCACGTCCATATACATGTTTATATATGTGTGTGTTTATATATACATAGACATAGAGGCGCAGGAGCGGCTGTGTGGTAAGTAGCTTGCTTACCAACCACATGGTTTCAGGTTCAATTCCACTGCATGGCCCGTGTCATCTAATGTAGCCTTGGTCCGACCAAAGCCCTGTGAGTGGATTTGGTAGACGGAAACTGAAAGAAACCCGTCGTGTGTGTGTGTGCGTGTTTGTCCCCTTGCCATTGTTTAACAACTGATGCTGGTGTGCTTACGTCCCCATAACTTAGCGGTTCAGCCTAGGGGACAAATAGAATAAGTTCTAGGCTTACAAAGAATAAATCCTGGGCTCGATTTCTTCAACTAAAGGTGGTGCTCCAGCATGGCCACAGTCAAGTGACTGAAACAAATAAAAAAAACACATACACACACACATAAGAGAGAGAGAAAGAGAGGAAGAAAGAGAGGACGAAAGAGAGAGAGAAAGAGAGGAAGAAAGAGAGGAAGAAAGAGAGTGTATATGTAAAGATATGCAAAGATGTAAGCAGTTTAATTTAGGTTAATCTATATAAGGCAACTGTCATGAAAAGGTATGAATATCACTAAATCTTCACAGAATCAATCCATCTGCTCTGACTCCCACACAAACGGCAGAGGTACAAATGCAATCACAGACTCAGCAAGTGTTGAAATATAAGAGAATGTGAAGACAAAGAAAAAAAGATGGGAAAATAAGGATCTGAGAGTTTGGCATAAAAAATGGCAAATGGAGATCAAAGACTTTCAGGTTAATTGGAATCTATGAGTGTATATACCTGTCTATGTATGGCTGTTTCTCTATGCACAAATATTATATGTATTTATATTTGCATGTGTGTGTGTGTGTGTGCATGTATTATATTATATATGTGTGTGTGTGTGTTTCTGTATTCAAGTGTATGTGTATTATACGCATATACACCTGTATACATAAACACACACACACATATATATACACAAACACATAAACGTAATATATATTTACAAACACAAACATTGATATATATATGTTTGAATACTTTTATATTTGTTAATATTTTTACATATATTAGGATATATATATATATATATATATATATATATATATATATATATATATATGTATACATATACTTCTCTATGTATAAGTGCAGTGTGTGTGTGTGTATATATATATATATGTTTATGTCCATGTGTACACATGTGTATGTTTAAAAAGTTTTTCATATAGGTTAGTGATGTTGGTGATGATGATGATGCCAAGCTTAAGAAGATGTATTTCTCATCAAAACTATTTTCACAGCCTCTCAGATCGACTCAAGTACTTTCATATATAAAACACACACGCTATACATATATATATACACACACACACACACACACACACATATATATATATATATATATACACCCACAAATATATAATTATACACACTTATAAGGAGGACTTTTATATAGAATTCATGACAAATATATATATATATATATATATATACATACTTTTACATACACACACACACATATATATACACATACTTTTGCACATATATATATACATACACACACACACACACACACACATATATATATACAAAGATACACACATATATACAAATATACTTATATAAATATACATGATGTATATAAATATGCACACACATATATAAATACACATTCAAATACATAAATACACATACAAATACACACACACACACACACACACACACACATACTTTATGCTTTTATGAATACATGTAAATATGTTTGTGAAAACACAAAATGGTTAGTTTATACATATTTACACGCACAAAACAAAATATAAACACGTACATATTTATGTATATGCTTATATATATCCCTTCATTCTCTTTTTCCCACTTGTTTGTTTGAATATATATTCTCACATTAACTCCTTTGTGAGCAATATTTTTCTTTCCCATTTGATATTGTGTGCATGTGAGCATGTGTTTATACCTATGTTTCTGCATCTATGTGAATTTGTACCTGTACACAATGACACACGTTATATATGTATATATATATATATATATGTGTGTGTGTGTGTATATATATATATATATATATATACACACACATACACGCCCACACACGTGGGTGTGTATCTGTTTGTGTAAAAACATTTGTGTGGTTCAACAAGTGTGTGTATGTGTAAAATTCTGTACATCTGTGTATCAGATTTTGTCTATGGTGAATTGTATGTCTATATGTGAGCATGTAAGTATGTATGTATGTATGGATGGATGGAAAAATGAGTATGGGTGTATATGTTCATATATATTAATGTAGAATATATTTATATACATGTAGTTCCTCTCTCTCTCTCTCTCTTATTCATTCTCACACACTCACGCACATCCATGTATAATGCACCCAAAATTTCATATACACTCAGACATTCAAATGCATGTACAGCACACACACACACACTCGCACATATATATATATATATATATACACACACACACACACACACACATATATATATATACACACACATACACACACACATATATACACAAAAACACATATATACACACACATACACACACACACACTTGTTCATCAATTCAGATATATATTACCAGACATACAATACATACATATACATACATACATACATACATACATACATACATACATACATATACACACCTGCAATTCCATGTGTGAAAAACCTGATATACAGACATATGTACAGAAACACACACAGTCTTTACTCTATACACGCACATACATAGACACACATATATACACAAAATCCAATCTTCAGCAGTCTACACAGTAATGCGCACACACACACACACGCATTCATTCACTTTGCTCTGCATTCCCATACATACATCTACATGTGGCATCACGCATGCACACACACTGACACTTCTCTTCATGCTGCCACGCCACTCCAAGTGCCATTCTTAGCATTACCAAACATCTCAAGACTGAAAAGAAAAAGGATTCTTTAGAATTATTTTTCATAGTTTTATGATATTCTCAATATATTTATACAATAATATATTATTTATATTATATTTACTACACGTTTATATGTCTAATATGCATTCATATTTTTCTATATTTATTTTTTATATATCTTTACATATTCAATGTATTTATATGTATATATTTATATATGTTTATATTTATATGTGTCTATATGCCTATTATACCTTCATAATATATTTATATATATTTGATTCTTGTATTATTTGTATATTTATTTGCAATTTATTTATGTCCGCTTTCGTCTCCTTCCTTAACCCTCTATGCTGCGTTTTTTTATATCATTTTCTGGTTTGTTTTATACACACACGCAGCTATATGCATACAGTTAGAGAGAGAGAGAGAGAGAGAGAGAGAAAGAGAGAGAGAAAGAGAGAGAGACAGACAGACAGACAGAAAAATAGATAGATAGATAGATAGATAGATAGATAGATAGGTGTTCATGCACACATGTTAAAAATTGTGGGTATATATATATATATATATATATATAAATATACATATCTTGCATGCATATATGCTAATATTGTGAAGATATATACATATGAACACACACACATATATATGTATGTGTGTGTATATATATATATATATATATATATGTTCTCATACACACAAACACACATCCTAGTTACTGCATAATCTGTTGCCCCTTCTTGATCTCAAGAAATCCTCAACCCTATCCCCGCCCCATCTTCCACCTTGTCTCTGTCCCACAATATAAGGGAATTCCATGCAAAAGTTGGTGGAGGGGGAGGGGTCAAACCAATCGAGAACACAAGGGAAGAGAGACAGAGGAGTGGGGGTGGGGCAAGAGATGAGAACCAAAAGGTGTGATTAAGTAACGTAATTCTTGATTGCTAGAAATTCTAGGGTTTTGAAAGGTTTTGAGTTTTTTTGTTTTTCTTTTTACCAAATTTAATATTTACATTGATTTATATTTTAATTAATTAAATAGTTAATTAACCATTTATTAGTTTGTTTGGTTTCTTCTTCATTACCATTATTTCTTTTTCTTTTATTTAGATTTTATTTATTTATTTGTTTCATCACGTGGCATTTTCCTTGATAGAAAATATTTAAGATAAAAGCACGCATGCACACGCGCGCGCGCGCACACAACACACGTTGCACATAAATAATTCATGTGCTTATATGTATATGTGAATGCGTGCGTATATGCCTGGGTGATTCTGCTAAGCATGCGCTTGTATGCATGTGATTATGCAAGTTTTAAGTCAAAGTGATTTCGCGTATATATAACAGATGCAAGTGTGGCTGCATGGTATGAATTTCGTGTCCCAATGCCAACCACATGGTTCTTGGTTCAGTCCCACTGCATGGAAACTTGGGCAGATGTTTTTTTCTGCGATAGCCCTGGGCTCGAACAAAGCCTTTGTGAGATGTATGATGGAAACTGAAAGAAGCCCATTATACATATGGGTGTGTGCATGTGTTTGTGCACAAGATACTTTCTACTATAGCCCTGGACCCAAACAAAGCCTTTGTGAGAGGATATATGATGGAAACTGAAAGAAGCCCATCATAATATATGTGCATTCCCATCATTAGCTGAACAAATGGACATCACTATGGTGGCAGTGTCCATGAGTAGCTGTGCGGTAAGAAGCTTGCTTCCCAACCACATGGTTCTGGGTTCAGTCCCAATGCGTGGCACCTTGGGCAGTGTATCTTCTGTTATAGCCACAGAATAACCAAAGCCTTGGGAATGGGTTTGGTAGATGGAAACTGAGAGAAACCCATCGTATATATGTGTGTGTGCGTGTGTATAAAGAATAAAAAAGTTTTGAATGGTACAACAATGCACTATAATATAAAAAATGGACTAAAGGCAATGCTCCAGCATGGTCACAGTTAAATGACTGAAACAAGTAAAAGAAACAAAAGAATATATATGTCATCCTTATTTCATGTCTGGCTTCCATGGGTTGGATGGTTAGACAGGATACGATGGGCCCCAAGGACAGCACCATGCTCGAAAGTCAGTTTTGGCACAGTTTCTATAGCTGGATACCCTTTCTAAATACCAACTACTTTACAGCAAATACAGGATGCTTTTTTCCATGCCAACAGCACAATCGAATTCACTGTGCAAGCCACAAGGTAAACAGTAATGGTCAAGTGACCTCTTCGAGTCATGCCGACCCACAGTTTCCCGGTTTCCATGGCATAAATACTCCCCACCTGGACAGAATGCCAGTCAGTTAAAGGATTGCTCATTTTTGCCAGCTGAGTGGACTAAAGGAACGTGAAATGAAGCGTTTTGGTCCCTAAACACTAAAGCCACGTGCCTCCACAACTGACAAGGCTATGAAACCTGAGGGTCAGCTTCGTAGTAAGGGATGAGGGGGCTAAAGTATGAGACAAGTGGAGGGCAGAACAGGGTTTTGTCAAAGAGCTTTACGAACCTTCCGTTTGTCTCCCGTTCGTTTTTACACTCAGAATACATTACATCATTTGGTTATACATTTTTTCCTTTATACATACATACATACATACATACATATAGATATATATATAAAGGAATACAAAAAATGGGACAAGGACACAAAACATCTAGACAGATGATACAAAAATGGGACAAGAAAAAATAGGGATGGGTCATTCAGAGTTTTCTTTCCTCAGTCAAGTTCCAGATTATCTTTGCAATTTCGGCTGGTTAATTATTAACACTACTGGTGGTAGTGTTAATAACTGTAGATGTGGTGGGACGGTCTGCATGGTATTGGTTGTAGTAGAAGTTGTAATTGTCAGGGTAGTAGTAGTGGTGGTGGTGATGATAGTAGTAGTAGTAGTAGTAGTAGTAGTGACAGCAGCAGCTGCAATAATGTCTGTTGTGATGACGGCCAAGCTCTCCTGCAATTCCTTTTAAATACCTGAAGTCAATAATTTTTAAAAGTACCAATAATATCCTGCAGAGTCCCAATCGTGACAAATCACTATGGCCATCAGAACATCAAATATATTTTCTTGAGGCAAATGGTCTTTTACATTAATATTTCTGAGTTCAAATCTAACTGCAGGCAATTTTATAATTTCCATCATTTCAGGGACTGATAAAATGGTGAGATAATAAATAAGAGACCAACCGTTCCAAAAGTGTGGATTGGCATCAGACATGACGTCTCATGTTACTTGTATACTGAGTTCAAATCTGGCTTGTGGACTCCAATCCCTTTCTGTTAGCCAAAGCTCAACTCTTTTGAGGCCAACCACCTAAAACAGTCCCTCATTCTGTGATAGTTCATATTTTAAAGCTGCCTAAACTTAACCATTTAGCATATGAACTGGCCATATTTGGCCCAAATATTTTGCCTATCATGTTCAAACTGGCCAGATCTGGCCTCTCAAACCTACCCTACAGTGTCATTCATAAATCATCAAGTCACTGAAATCTCAAAGCTACAAGATAATGCATGATTAATAAAAAAAAAACATGAATGAATAAGCATAACATTTGACAGAACAATCTGAATGCCTAAAGTGTTGAGCCTTCCATCAAACTATCTTATTAATTTATGCTCAAAATGCTTCTTAATAATGACCAAGTTATTTTACTGAAGTCTATTATTTTCAAAAATAAACTGGAACAAAGATGGTTCATTTTAATAAAAATATGGTTACAAAAGAGTTAAAACATTCTTTTCTACCCTAGGCACAAGGCCCGGAATTTTTGAGGAGGGTTCCAGTCGATTAGATCGACCCCAATACACAACTGGTACTTAATTTATCAACCCTGAAAGTGGAAACAAGAGTTAAAATATTGCAAAATTCTTGTCAGTTTATGTGTTCTGTAACTCACCTAAGACAGACCCATGACTTTACAATACAAATTCCCTGTTTTAACCCTTTAGTATTTAAACTGGCCATGTCTGAACAAAAAGTTTCACCTGTCTTATGTCCAAACTAGCCAGATCCAGCCTCTCACACCTACTTTACAATATCATTCTAAAAATAAACAATCACATCATCGAAATCTCAAAACGGATTAATTCAAAACGATACAAATAGATAAGCTTTACATCTGATTAGAGTAATCTGAATGCTAAAGGGTTAAAGTGATTTAAATCATAATCCTCCATGAAATTCCATGTTATTTTCTGTTCCAAAACACCAAGCCACTCACTAATGATAGAGTTTACGTTGGTAAATTCTTCATTTATTTTCAAAATGAATTGAATCAACAGCAACGTATTTCAGAAGAGATTTGGTAAGAAAAAAGACCAAAATATTGGATGACTATCAGTCTAAGAATTCTGTAACTCAGTAACTCATCTGAGACTGCCCCATGGTTCTATGATACAGACTTGGGGTTTTTTTTAAAGCAATCTAAGTTGAAACCTTCCATGAAAATGTGTTAATTTATGGTCCAAAAATAACAATGATAAAGTTATCTTATTAAATTCTTTATTATTTCCAAGATAAATTGAAACTAACCTTAGTGTATTTCCACAGAAATATGGGGCACAAAAACGTTAATCAGCCAATCATAAGACCAGAATCAATCCCTGATAAAAGCTGCAACAAGCAGGTCAGAAGGGGAAAGGGGATTGTGATGGCATGTTACTACAGTTGAAAATGATGATGATGGTTTGGAATACAATCGGCTTCATTGGACCAATGCACCCCACTTTTAGTCTGTAGTACCACGGTATGAGTGCGTGTCTGTGTGTGTGTATATATATATATATATATATATACATATGTGCACGTATGCACACAAATACACACCCCAGATGGCTGGATGTGATTGGGGAAGATCTCCCCAGAGATTTGACATCACCTTGGAGCAGGGTCTCCACAGTGGTTGATATCAACCCCTGGGTGTCGAGACTATTCAAAGGGTCGACAAATGCCTGAAACTGCACATTTTTATTATTATTATTTATTTACTTTCTTGTACATGCCTGGGGCTTGATGGGGCAGGGTCAAGAATTCCATGAAGGGGTCGATGGTCTAAAATGTTTTGTGACCCCCTGCCTTGGAGGATGCAGAGGGCTGGCACCAGGACCATCAGCAATGGAGAGCACTGATGAACCTGGTCAGCCTCTGGGACTACTAACTTAGAATGACCCCAGCGCCATCAAGCAACAGCATGAAGCCAAGCCACACGCACTTACACACACACAGCTATACATATGTATATACATGTAAACACTCACGTATACATATTTGTAAATACACACATATACATATTGGATTCATAAGCATAAGGGTATCTGTAGATACCCCTGTATAACTGAACCAATAAATTACTGTTTAATTAATTCAATAACTTCCACCCCCATTGACATTCCAAGGAAAAGGCAAAGTTGATGACACATTGGCAGAGTAAGTAAAAAGATGGAGACTCACATCAAAAGGTAAGGGAGTGAAATACGTCAGAAATATTGATACATGTGTGTGTATACGTATACATACATATATATATATATATATATATATATAGGTAATGTAAGACAAACAGAATATCGTATGAGACTCAACTTGCCTCGGTCATTAACAAACACACATTGACTAGTTTGTTTTCAATTAAAATTCTTTCATTACATTTAGACTTTCTTCTTCTTCTTCCACCATCTATTTATGTATATGATGCATGGATAAGAGTGTGTATGAATGTGCATGTATGTATGTGTGTGTATACATATCATATATATATATATATATATATATATATATATATATATATATATATATATATATATATATATATATATATATACAAAGCAGGGTCTGGGTGTGTGATATGTCAACGTGTAATTAAAATAATTTATTTTTTATTTAATTTATATAAAGTGTTATTCAATACCCTGTCAAGGGTGAAATGATTAACCAAACCATTATATATACATACATGTACACAAGTGTGTAGGTGTGTATATAATATATATATATATAATATATATATATATATATATATATATATATATATATTATACATGCATGTACATATACGCATGTGTGTGTGTGTGTGTGCATATAGGTATACATATTATACATACATGTAAGCATCTATGCACATTCCTGAATCTTGAATATGGTAGACATTTTTTTTATTTATATGTATACATGTTATCCATTAAGAACCACATCAACATATATCAACTCAAATACAGATACATAATTAGTTTTTAATTCAACCAAAATTAATTAAAATGTGTTTATGTACATGTGTGTGCATATGTGTGTTTGTGTGTATGCGAGCATGTGTAAGTTGCAAGTATATATATATATATATATATATATATATATATATATATATATATATATATAGGTGCAGGCTGTGTGGTAAGTAGCTTGCTTACCAACCACATGGTTCCGGGTTCAGTCCCACTGCATGGCACCTTTGGCAAGTGTCTTCTACTATAGTCTCGGGCCTTGTGAGTGAATCTGGTCGAGGAAACTAGAAGAAGCCCATATAATACATGTGTATGTTTGTGTGTCTGTGTTTGTCCCCCCAACATCACTTGACAACCAATGCTGGTGTGTTCACGTTCCTGTAACTTAGCGATTCGGCAAAGAGACCGATATAATAAGTACTAGGCTTACATAGAATAAGTTCTGGGGTCGATTTATTCGACTAAAAGGTGGTGCTCCAGCATGGCCGCAGTCAAGTGACTGAAACAAATAAAAGAATGTGTGTGTGTGTGTGTGTGTATATATACATATATATATATATATATATATATATATATATACACACAGATACATATATATATATATTATATTTATATGTTCATGTTTGTTTGTTTTTGTTCACTTATAGTAAAACAGTTTAAACGCTTTTACATTAATCTGATGGATAATTCTATACTTTTGTTGAGTACAAATTTATCATTCTTAAACGAGAATATCATTGACAGTGATTTCAAAGTCTTGACCAGCTAAGCCGTCATCGGACACACACGGACACACACACACACACAGAGAAATGTTTTTCCTCTTAGTTTCTTTGTAATGAATAATGAAGTTTAGACAGTATTAATCACAAACAACACACACATACACACACAATCTGCTTATAAACCAATTTTTGAAATGACTATACACTTCGTTAATATCTGAATTCTGATCCCAGCTAGGTCAAATTTAAATTACATTTTAATTTTTTCCAGGCACTGACATATAGGTCAAATAATGGAGGTCAGTTCCAACTTGACCCATTTCTCAACAGTCGAAGAAGTGGCAGAAAGTGCCACGGTAGAATCGCTGACATGCCAAAACCAAATTCATAGTGGTATTTTATCCATCCTTTTCAAATTCCACCAAGGTCATTTTGGCCTTTCATCCTTTTGGGGTTGATAACATAAGTACCAGTTATATACTGGGTGGGTTCATGTAATCAACTTACATCCTTCCCTGAAACTGCTAGCCTTGTGTCAAAATTCGAAAACATTATTATTATTATTATTATTATTATTATTATTATTATCATCATCATCATCAAGGTGGCAAGTTGGAAAAGTTAGCAAGTAGGACAAAATGCTTAGTGGTATTTTGTCTGCCGCTATGTTCTGAGTTCAAATTCTGCCGAGGTCAGATTTGCCTTTCATCCTTTCAGGGTTGATAAAACAAGTACCAGTTGAACACTGGGGTTGATGGAATCGACTCATCCCATTCTTTGAAATGGCTGCCCTTGTGGCAAAATTCAAAACCATTATCATTATTATTATTATTATTATTATCATCGTTAGCGTGCTGGACAAAATGCTATGTTCTGAGTTCAATAAATTAAGTACCAGTTGAGTACTAGGTTGATGTAATCGACGAGTTCTCTCCCTTAAATTTCAGGCCTTGTGCCTATAGTAGAAAGTATTATTATCATTATTATTATTATTATTATTATAAGGGTGACCAGCTGGGAGAATCACCAACACGCTGGACAAATTTACACTGACCCCAGTTGAACATAGGGGTCAATATAATCTACTTACCCACTCTCCCAAAAGTACTGGCCTTGTGCCAAAATTTGAAACCATTATCATCATCATCATCATCATTTTATTTATTTATCTATTTACCATTATCTTCGTTAAATTAGTGACATAATTATCTCATTATTGACATTATTTTTATTCTCAACATTATTGATCTTACTATCATCATCATCATCATCATTGTTGTAGATTATAATCATAGCTATCATTATTGAAGTTCCTGCTGTCATCAATATCATTATTATTGTTGATTATTATCATTAATATCATCATTCTTGGCGTTACAGATATCATTACTATTGTTATAAGCATCATAATTACTGACAACATCATTATTACATACATACATACATACATATATATGTATCATCGTTTAACATCTGCTTTCCATGCTGGTATGGGTTGGACGGGTTGACTGAGGACTCGCAAGTCAGTAGGCTGCACCAGGCTCCAATCTGATTTGGTAAGGTTTCTACAGCTGGATGCCCTTCTTAATGCCAACCACTCCGAGAGTATAATGGGTGCTTTTTATATGCCATCAGCACGGGAACCAGTCAGGTGGCACTGGCATCAACCATGTTCTGATGGTGCCTTTTACACGCCACTGGCATGGGAGCCAGTGAGGCGGCACTGGCACTGACCATGGTCAGGGCACAGGAGTAGCTGTGTGGTAAGAAGCTTGCTTCCCAACCACTTGATTCCGGGTTCAGTCTCATTGCATGGCATCTTGGGCAAGTGTCTTCTACTATAGCCTCGCACCAACCAAAGCCTTGTGAGTGGATTTGGTAGACGGAAACCGAAAGAAGCCTGTCATATGAGCGTTCAGCTTTTTGCCTAAATGACCCGCACAGATGATTTGTTTATAGTGATCAAATGTAGGGGCTGCACATTGTTTCACTCCCTCCATCAAATTGTTGTCTGAACAGGTGCACTGTGTGCCACATGCCAGGTGTCAAGGTGATTGCATCGTGACATGAGATGAAGTGTTTTGCTTAAGAACACAGTATACCACCCAGTCTAGGAATTGAAACCACGATCTCACAATTTCCAGAGGTGAATTATCCAAACCCTACAGAATTTCTTTCAACACATGGCTATGATGCTCCCCGACTACTTCTGCACGTGATCAGAGATGCACATATCGTCTGCCATTATTATTATTATTATTAAGGTGGTGAGCTGGCAGAATTGTTACTGCACCATGTGTACCTTAATTGTGAGCGCTTATTGTAGGCAAAGCACCACCATTTATACAAATGGCACAGCTCTTTTACAGCATCCTCCAATGGCAAGTCTGAGCTGTCCATTATTTGATAGACTGAACAAATTATTATCTTGCTTGGAAACAGGTGAGAATTAGCATCAAGAATGGTATTCTGCTATTAAAACATTCTGCCTCAACAAAGTCTCGTCTGAACCCAACCAAGCATAGAAACATAGACACTGAATAAATGATGATGATGATGATGATGATGTTTTAGAACAATGTGATTCTTTGACCAGCTAAATTCTGTATATGAAGAAAGTAATGATGCCTACTTTACACATTCATCATAATTTAATCCATTTTCTCACCTTCACTTCAAGAGTGAAAGAACGGTAAAAGAACCGACCAAAAAAGCTTAATTGATGATGGCAATAGATTTATATTGTTTGCTTTTTAGCTTAAAAAAAATTTATCATCATATTATTATTATTGAGTGAGAGAGCAGTGCATGCCATCAACGTAACACTGGGGTACAAATATATGAAGCCCAATAAACCCATCAATTATTATTATTATTATTATTATTATTATTATTATTAAGGGGGTGAGCTGGCTGAATTGTTAGGATGTTGGATGAAATGCTTAGCGGTATTCCACCCGTTGCTACATTCTGAGATCAAATCCCACTGAGGTCGACTTAGCCTTTCATCCTTTCAGGGGGTCAATGAAATTAGGACCAGTTACACGCTTGGAGATCAGAATCGACAGAGTCTTCTGGCGATTTGTGGTGCTTGAGAAGACACGTCAAACTAAGGAGAATCAAACACATGTGCTGGTGCCACGTAAAAAGCACCTAGTCCACTTTGCAAAGTGGACTGGCATTAGAAAGGGCGTCCAGCCATAGAAACCAAGCCAGAATGGATGACTGGGGCCCAGTGCAACCCTCCGACGTATCATTCCTGTTAAACCATCCAAAACATGCCAGCAGGGAAAATGGATGTTCAGTGATGATGAGGAGGAGGAGGGCGAGGAAGAGGAGGGCGAGGAAGAGGAGGGCGAGGAAGAGGAGGGCGAGGAAGAGGAGGACGAGGAAGAGGAGGGCGAGGAAGAGGAGGACGAGGAAGAGGAGGGCGAGGAAGAGGAGGATGTCCCTCTATCATAGTTTACCTTCGCATCACCTGGCACAAAGCCACCTCCCTCAATATACCAGTTCCCTTCCCAGTTGAAGGATCTCAGTGTTGCAGGTAACTTGGTGACCCTGTTGGTTCTGGTGCCACACAAAAAGCACCCAGTACGCTCTGTTAAGCGGATGGCATCAGGAAAGGTATCCAGGTGTAGAAACCATGCTAAACAGGATGTTAGATAATGACAGGTGTGCTTATAAACACACACACACACACATATATATATATACACATACACACATGTGTATGTACATACACATTTACATATGCATACATGGACACACATGACTGACAAAAGAGAGAGTTGGGTGGGGTGGGTGGGGAGATATTGTTTCTGAAAAGTAAAACCAGAGAGAAGACACCTGTCTCTTGTTTCCTGTCCAACAAGTTTTATTCACACTCGGCACACTAGGAGCCTGAGTGAGTGTTTATGCATGAGTGTTAAGTGTGGGCGGGTGACCGAGTGAATGCAGGATTGAGTGAATGCAATTAGTGACAGAGTGAGAGTGTGTGTGTTTGAGAGGGTATGCGAGTGAGTGAAAGAGAATGAGCATGTGTGTGGAGGTGTATATATACATGCGTGTGTGTGTGCGTGTGTGTGTGTGCATATATATATATATAGATATATAGAGTATACTGAAGGGAAAAAGTTACATTAATTAGATATGCAAATTAAGCTTCGTTAATTTTCTTCATTAAAAATGAGGCGGGAGAGGTTAGCAATAAAAAACTAAAACAAGAAACCCCATAAAACAATTGAACCCATCAAAGATGAAGAGGAGGATTAACAGAATGATGATGAGGAGGAGGAGGAGGGGGAGGGGAGGGGGAAGTGGTATTTTTAACTCTTTCTTTAGGTATTCTATTTCATCACCAGATGTCTCTCTCTGTCTCATTCACTATGAAGGATTTCTGGGTCCCTCTTACAAAGACATAAGGGGTAGGGGTTAAGAGTACTAAAGGGGACAGTATTAATCTGTCCCCCAGTTTAGCGGTGGGGGGAGGGAGAGCGAGAGGGGGAAACACAAATAGTTCAATGCCCAACTACTACTTCTACCACCACCCCTCCCCTCAAACAACAAACAATGTATTTTTCTAATAAAGTAATCTAAAACACAATCAGCATATAAGGAAGTGTGAGTGTATACATCCAGCTTGCTTCCCAACCACATGGTTCCTGGTTCAGTCCCACTACATAGCACCTTTAGCAAGTGTCTTCTACTATTGCCTCAGGCTGACCAAAGCCTTGTAAGTGGATTTGGTAGATGGAAACTAAAAGAAGCCCGTCGTATATGTACCTGTTTGTGTGTATTCAAAACTGATGCTAGTGTGTTTAAAACACACCCGTAACTTGGCAGTTCGGCAAAGGGGACCAATAGAATTAGGGCTTACAAAGAATAAGTCCTGGGGATGATTTAGTCAACTAAAGACGGCGCTCCAGCATGGTCGCAGTCAAATGACTAAAACAAGTAAAAGAATAAAAGAATATGTAATATATACACACACACACACACCGGGGCAGGTGTCATTATGTATACATGTATGTTTACCTGTACTTCATTATGCATCAATATATTCATGTGTATGTATGTATATATCTATATATGTATATATATATATATATACTTATTCATGTGAGTATGTATTTAAGTATGTATACATACATACAAACACACAATGACACGCACACACACACACACATGATGAAGCATAGATTTATCCAGGCATGTATATA
Organism: Octopus bimaculoides; assembly: GCF_046866305.1. Taxonomy (NCBI): domain Eukaryota; kingdom Metazoa; phylum Mollusca; class Cephalopoda; order Octopoda; family Octopodidae; genus Octopus; species Octopus bimaculoides. The sequence continues at coordinate 6,979,849 of NC_142940.1, read as the reverse complement.
TAATTCCATATATGTATGTGAGTGTGTATATACTCTTGTTTCAGTCATTTGACTGTGATCATGCTGGAGCACCGCCTTTAGCCGAAGAAATAGACCCCAGGACTTATTCTTTGTAAGCCTAGTACTTATTCTATTGGTCTCTTTTGCCGAAGCGCTAAGTTACGGGGACGTAAACACACCAGCATCAGTTGTCAAGCGATGTTGGGGGACAAACACAGACACACAAACTTATACACACATATCATCACCGTTTAACGTCCGCTTTCCATGCTAGCATGGGTTGGACGGTTTGACTGAGGACTGGTGAAACCAGATGGCTACACCAGGCTCCAATCTGATTTGGCTGAGTTTCTACAGCTGGATGCCCTTTGGGCTCCTTTCAGTTTCCGTCTACCAAATCCACTCACAAGGCTTTGGTCGGCCCGAAGCTATAGTAGAAGACACATGCCCTAGGTGCCACGCAGTGGGATTGAACCCAGATCCATGTGGTTGGTAAGCAAGCTACTTATCAAACAGCTACTCCTGCGCCTGTATATATGTATATATATATATATATATATATATATACATACACACACATACAAAGACCTGCAGGCACATTGAGACACAAACACACATAGGTATTCATATATATATATATATATATATATATATATATATATATATATATATATATACATATACATACATATATATATATACATGCACGAAAACACCTGCATGGAATGCGCTTCTACCATTTCCACCAAGCAAATAATTAATCAACAGGCACAGTTGCATTAAGTTTGATTGTAAAAACACCGAAATCGAGGCCCTTGGTTCACTGATGTGGTTTGTTGATTAATAATTAAAATATGTAATTATATAATTACATATTTCATAATTCCATATTAATGTTTTGTGTTGCTAGGGGACAACAAATATCAGCAAATATTCACTGGAAGAAAAGGGGCTTCAGAATGGAAATGGGATTAAATTTATAATGTGTTTAGGGGTTGACTGTGTCTTCAAATTTCACCTCTCATCAAATCATACACACACAGATATATATATATATATATATATATATATATATAGTCCCACAAATGCAAGCATGAAACATGCCTGCATTACATGATGACAACATTGTGTATATATGTTTAGCAACCCCCCCCCCCCCCGTGGGCAATAAAGAAATAATTATTACATACATGTCCATGTAACCTGTACACACACAAACACACACATACCTACACATATGCATGAGTGTGATGTGTTGTCCAAAAACCAGGTGGTTCAATTCCCCTTATCCCTTTATATCTATGAAGACCCTTTCCTTTAATGTGGTTTGGCCTCTTAGGCTTTTAAGGAATTTGAAAAAAAAAATAATAATAAACATCTAGAGGTATTTGTAACTGCACCACCAGCACCTCCCCAAACCTCATATGCCCTCTCCCAAAACTACCCTAAGAATAACCCCCTACACATCTGAAAAGAATTTAATTTGTTTGGAAGTGGGGGTGTAAGATGTATTTCACAAGGGAGTAGCCCCTTTTCTCATGTGACTATAGTCTTAAATATACACCAACATTTCCAGAGGGTTCAAGAAATTCTTGGGCCCTGAATATGATACAGCCCGCATATTTCTTTCACATAGGCCCTACCCCCAACCCGATTCATCATGGCCTGCTAGAAATAGCAGCTGAGCAAAAACGAAAAAAATGACAGTCCATTGGTTACACTGACATGGGTTCCAGTTGATCTTCTCAGTGGAACAGCTGCTCATGGAAAATAACATTCAAGTGGTTGAGTGCTCCACAGACACGCATGCCGATAACATAGCAGCTAAATGTCACCTCAAATCATAATTAAGAATTGACTTGAGAAAAACATGTAACACCACATGGCTGTGTGGTTAAGATGCTTGGTTTGCAAACACTGGGTTTCTAGTTCAGTCCCACTGCACAGTACCTTGAGCAAGTGTCTTTTAATACAGCCCTGGGCCAATCAATGCTTTGGTGAGCGGATTTGCTAGATGGAAACTGTATGGAAGCTCATCATATATATATATATATATATTGTAACCTCGTGGGCATCGGTACCATTTTCCTCTTTCTCCGTTCTTCCATTCTCCGAACTTTCCATCTTTCCGACGAAGGGCTACGCCCGAAACGTCATACACTCTCTCTTTCCTTTCCTGAGCGTCCAATAATACTATCCATATCACGTCCTCACTTTGTTGTTTTTTCGTTTTTTTGTTATTGTGTTTTTGAACTATATATATATATATATATATGCAACTTAGGAAAGTGTCTTCTACTATAGCCTCAGGTTGACCAAAGCCTTGTGAGTGGATTTGGTAGATGGAAACTGAAAGAAGCCCGATAGAATAAGTACTAGGCTTACAAAGAATAATTCCTGGAGTCGATTTGTTCAACTAAAAAAAAAACCTTTAAGGCGGTGCTCCAGCATGACAGCAGTCAAATGACTAAAACAAGTAAAAGAATATATGTGTGTATGTATAAATGTATGTATGTATGTATATACGTGCGTCTGTGGTTTTTGTCTACCCCACACCATTTGACAACATAAATAACAAACACCCCACATTCGGGTGCTATGTACCCCACCAGTGTACCCGTGTATCCCCGTATACCCTAATGCTGTTTTGTTGGGATTTTTTATGCAAGAGACATGAAGAAGTAATAAAACGAGGTCAAGGTTGCTAACCTAACGATTCTTTTTTTTTTATACATACATTTATTCTGTTATTCTTTTGTTCTGTTATTCTTTTGTTCTGTTATTCTTTTGTTCTGTTATTTTTTTTCTAGTTTCGTTGCTGGCTGTGGCCACACGGCGGTTTGTTTATTTGTTATTTTTTTTCGTTTTCTTTTTAATAATTAAACAAGAAAATACATTATATATATATATATAGATAGATAGACATGTATACATACACATATGTATATTCATGTATGTATGCATACACACCCATATACATTGTATATGCGTACACATACGCAAAAATATACATACATATATGCACTTACAGATATGCACATATATACATACCCAACACATGCAAGCATGGAAAAGCGGAGCGAGAGGATGGAAGAGAGAGAGTAAGAGAGAGAAAGGCTGAGAGAGAGAGAGAGAGAGAGAGAGAGGTTTCCATATAAATCTATAAACGCCCATTCAGACATACACATGTATAACACGCACACACACACATAAATACACGCCCACATACAGAACACGTGTACAACATATAAAAGACACACACACACACGAAACGGGTGTTAAATAACAAGTATATAAAACTATACATCAGTATATAGATGTGCGTGTGTGTGTGTGTGTGTGTGTGTGAGACTGAGATTTATACTAAGCAGTGGCATTATTTATTCACACGGCAGATCATCATCCGTGAAAATAGCAGAGAAATTCTGCTTAGAAGGAGGAAGCTGATGATATCAAGATCCACTTACACTGCCACCACCTACCTCCTCCTCCTCCTCCTATAAAGACGTGAGAGAGAGAGGATCGGGAAGAGATGAATATGTGACAGTGGCGGGGGTTACAGCCGCGTTGGTTTTATATATATATGTGTGTGTGTGTGTGTGTGTCCTTTTATCTGTTTCAGTCAGTTGACTGCGGCCATGCTGGAGCACCGCCTTGAAGAGATTTTTTCTTTTTTTAGTCGAAGAAATTGACGCCAGGAATTATTCTTTGTAAACCTAGTACTTATTTTTTGTCAGGCTATTTTGCCGAACTGCTAAGTTACGGGGACGTAAACACACCAGCATCGGTTCTCAAGTGATGGCGAGGCGACAAAGACACACACATATATATATATATATATATACACAACCACACACACACACATGACGGGCCTCTTTCAGTTTCCGTCTCCCAAATCCACTCGCAAGGCTTTGGTCGGCCCAAGGTGCCACGAAGTGAGACTGAACCCGGAGCCGTGTGGTTGGGAAGCAAGCTTCTTAGGGATTTGCGTGTTTTCGTTTTCAGTAATTAAACTGCGGCCATGCAGGAGC
>NC_142940.1:6954498-6959498 GCF_046866305.1 Octopus bimaculoides | reverse complement strand
CTCCTAGCCCCAGGCCAACCAAAGCCTCGTGGGTGGACGTGGTCGAGGGAAGCAAAAAGTACTCTCCCCACCCCCACCTCTTTCTCATTCTCTTTCACATACAAACACAAACTTTGATGCAGTATGCTTTACCAGATGTATTTGACTCCTGATTAAAATTCTACCATATATTGAAGCAGACACGATTCCATCGATACATTTTGCTCGAAATTGACTGATGATGGTTGTACTTATGTAATAAGTTATGTAACCACTTGAAACACGTGTACTAAATGCATTTTAAATAGCAATAATTGGTTTGTGATAATTTTCTAATGCTCTTATTTCTTTATATCGCGCGCGCGCGCGCGCGTGTGTGTGTGTGGAAGATACCTTGTCTGGACATTGCATGGCTGTTGTAAACAAGTCTCCTCGTCACGCAAGCAGTATCGTTCGATTCTAATCTTCCATGGCAGTATGTTTGGCCATGGGGAAATATCACCTTGCTTAGGATCTGTTTGGCGGTTGGTAGCAGGAAAGGCATCCGACCATATAAAATCTGCCCCAACGAATTCTGTCTGGTTCATACAGACAGAAATGTCGACGCTAAAACAACTACTATGATGATGATGATGATGATCACAATTGTAACATCAGTCATAATGACTTCGAAGCTCCAGTCATTATAACGCTTTCGTGCTTTTGTATATTTAGTCAATCACGTTTAGTCATCGTAGTATCAATCAAGTTAATGCTCACAACTGTATCATCATCAATAATAATAATAATAATAATAATATATAATTCAATACCATCATTAACATAACGTTTACTTCTGTGGTATCTCACATGATAATGGTTAAGCCTGATAATGTTCACAGCTCTCATAATGTGTCGTGATAATGTTCGTCAACATACATTACGATGTTCACATTCGTAGTTCTTTCACGATAATGTTCACAGCTCTTGTATCTCTCACGATAATGTTCCTGGCCAGTATCATCATACGTGATAATGTTTGTCTGTAGCACCACTCGTGATGGTGTTGAACATTGTGGTAGCAATTATGATAGTGTTCACCTTAAGAATCTACCTTATATTTCTTTACCTTCATTTGTTTTAGTTTTTCTGTCCCTCCTCCACCCCCACTTTCCACCACGCCTTTTCTTCTTACTCCCATCTCTCCTGCCTCTTCCTCCTCCCCCTGTTGTTTTCTTTTGGTTTTTCTCTTCATCTTCTTCCGTGACAATAGATGGGTGGTTTGTCAAACATTTTTAGTTTCTTGTCTCCACAACCCATTTACCTACGTGTTCAAAGTTCAAAACCGCGGCAGTTTAGACCTAAAAAAAGAAAGTTTAGTTTTTTACGTAATTTAAAATTTCATTCCACAGAATTTTTAAAGAATTTTTATTCCATCCACAAAAGTGGAGAAGAAAGGTTCTAGCATACAGGGCTGTGGAGTCGCCCTAACCCTAACCCTAACCCTAACCCTAACCCTAACCCTAACCCTACGACTGTCTTTATACTTTAATATAAACCAGTTATAAGGCGGCGAGCTGGCAGAATCGTTCGTTAGCACGCTGGACGAAATGCTTAGCAGTATTTCGTCTGTCTTTACGTTCTGAGGTCGACTTTGCCTTTCATCCTTTCGGGGTCGATAAATTAAGTACCAGCTGCGTACTGGGTCGATCTCATCAACTGGATCCTTCCCCTAAAATTTCGGGCCTTGTGTCTAGAGTAGAAAAGAATATAAACCAGTTATAACCTATAGGCTTTTACTCAAAGTAAGCCTATAGGCTTTGAGATATGTGAACCACAGTCACTTGATTACATAAAGAGGAGTCGGAGTCGCCAGTAGAACAGGAGTCGGAGTCGAAGCTTTTTTGTTTCGACTCCACAGCCCTGCTGGCATAATTATGTGGTTAAAAAGCTCGCTTTTCAACCAGATGGTTCCGGGTTCAGTTCTACTGTCCGGCAACTTAGACAAGTATCTTCTTTTATTGCTGCAGTTCGACCAATGCCATATGAGTGGATTTGGTCGGTGGAAACTGTGTGGAAGCCCGTCGTATGTGTATATATATGTGTGTTGTCTCCCTCCCCACCCTCTTTGACAACAAGTGTTTGTTTACGTTCCCGAAACTGAGCGGATCGACAAAGAAAGATCGATTGAAAGAATACTAGAGTTAAGAAAGAGAAGTACTGTGGTCTATTTATCTGACTGAAAAACCTTGCGGTGCCCCAGCATGGCCGCAGACCAATGATTCAAACAAGTAAAAACAGACATAGAAGAAAGACAATGGTATCAATTACGTAATTCCAGATCGAAGAATCTTAAGCAACATTTACAGACTTCCCTTTCCAGCCTATTTATTGTAACCAATTTCTGCTAATCCTGCATCGTGGAAATTTTTCGTTTTCTCATCCATCCACCCATTCAGCCAGCCAGCCAGCATTCGGAATTGTCGAAGCATGGAATAAACCATCCACGTAAGTGGTAAGCTGTCAGAACACTACAATCCTAAGGCGGCGAGCTAGCAGAAACGTTAGCACGCCGGGCGAAATGCTTAGCGGTATTTCGTCTGCCGTGACGTTCTGAGTTCAAAATCCACCGAGGTCGACTTTGCCTTTCATCCTTTCTGGGTCGATAAATTAAGTACCAGTTGCGTACTGGGGTCGATCTAATCGACTTAATCCCTTTGCCTGCCCTTGTTTGTCCCCTCTGCGTTTAGCCCCTTGTGGGCAATAAAGAAATAAGAGACGTTAGCGGTATTTCGTCTGGCTTTACGTTCGGAGTTCAAAATACAGCCCCTTTCGGGGTCGATAAATTAAGCACCAGTTGCGTACTGGGGTCGATCTAATCGAGTGCCCCCCCCCTCCCCCAAAATTTCGGGCCTTGTGCCTAGAGTAGAAAAGAAACACTACCATCTTTCAGAAATTCCATGTTCTCCGAAATTCGCCATCTCTCCTCTTGACATGTCAATGTACCTTTTCCTTTTTTTTTTAATAGTTTTTTTTTTACCGTTCACTTTTCTGTCTTGTACTTCTGGCTATCACTGCTGCTTCTATTCCGTCTTTCACCATTTTCTGACAGGTTATATCGCACCTGATCACTGTTTGATGCTAAATCTCTCGTAGTCCAAGAAAGACGGTTTTGCAACCTGCACATATATATATGTGCTGTACTTGAGGTCTCTGCCTCCTTCCCTCAAATTCACCTTACCTGAACAGGTGCGCGGTGAAATACGTGTGAGGTGTCGAAGTGATCTTAGAGCAACGTGAGGCGAAGTGTTCTGCTCAAGGAGACAACGCGTAACCTAATCCATGAATTAGAATCATTGTCTCTCTCTCGATCATGAGAAGAGTGCAATGTCCTAACCACTAACTAGGCCATGCTGCGCCCTCACTGAGCACTGTATACAATAAGCTTATCACACACACACACACACACACACACACACACAAGTGTGTGCCTTTGTGTGTGTGTGTGTGTGTATATATATACATATATATATATATATATCGTTTTTACTTGTTTCAGTCATTTGACTGCGGCCATGCTGGAGTACTGGCTTTTAGTCGAACAAATCGACCCCAGGACTTATTCTTTGTAAGCCTAGTACTTATTCTATCGGCTTCTTTTGCCGAACTGCTAAGTCACCGGGACGTAAACACACCAACATCGGTTGTCAAGCGATGGTGGAGGGACAGACAAACACACACACACACACATATGAATTTTGCAAGATTCCTGTTGTGAAGTCGCGTGTTGAAACAGATATTGTTGTATTTCGGGAGGGTCATTTTTTTGTTTGGGGTGGGTGGGTGGGTGGCGGGGACAAATAAATACAGAGAACACAAAGGAATAAGCGGAGCACGCACGAAGATAGAAAGTGTCACTGAAGAGGTCACAGATGTGTGACGAAAGATTTCCAGACAATGGACATGAGTCAGAATAAGAACAGTAATAAACGAGTGAAGAACGAATATACAGTGTGTGTTTATTTGGAAAAAAATAAAAATAAAATGACCGTCCCAAAATACAACAATATGTGTGTGTGTGTGTGTGTTCGTTACTGTCACTTTCCTTTCGTTTTATATATCCCCCCCCCGTTCTCCTCATAACTCGTCCTTTTTACCGTTCTGCCTAGGGAACCTGTCTTGTTTTGTGTTTGTCTTATTCTGTCCTTCATATTTCACTCATTTATAGTCCAGCAGCATTTTCCTGCTGACGCCGCCAAACTGAACAATACTATCAATAAAGTGTCAAAATTACGATGACTTTTGGTCGATAACTGATGAGGGATGTGCTGTCCACGCCCTTTGTGTGTGTGTTTTTTTCCCCCGTTTTCCGTATTTTCCCTTCGTCGTCCTTGTGTGCCACATTTTACAACAATGCAATACCACACACACACACACACACACACACATATATATGTGACACAAATTCCATGCTTCCTGAATTGTACCAACACTACTCTTGGCATGGCTATGCAACCTTATTCTTTATAACTTTGTTTTTTAATGTTCACTTTCCTCTATTTTTGTGTTTTACTCTGTGTATTGTGTAATGCCCTTCTAGCCTTATTGCTGTCCTTTTTCAATTGATTTATACGTCGCTTTCTGTCGTCTCTTTTCACCATTTCACCGACGAGCTGTAGTGTACGAGAGCACTGTATAGTAAGCTCACTATTTTTATTATTACATACCTTATAAGACGGCGAGCTGGCAGAAACGTTAGCACGCCGGGCAAAATGCTTAGCGGTATTTCGTCTGCCATTACGTTCTGAGTTCAAATTCCGCCGAGGTCGACTTTGCCTTTCATCCTTTCGGGGTCAATAAATTAAGTGCCAGTGAGACACTGGGACCAATGCAAATCAACTAGACCCCTAGTGATGTTTATAAATTTCTCAATAAATACATTAAAGAAAAGGTTGAGCTCGAGGTTAATACTTTTTATTGTTTCAGGTCCTTAATTTCTTCTCCTGAATGAACCCGATGTTAGCAGCATATCGCTGCAGCGT
>NC_142940.1:6939419-6948998 GCF_046866305.1 Octopus bimaculoides | reverse complement strand
CAGATGTGTAATATATATATATATATATATATATATATATATATATATATATATATACATACACACACACACAAATAATTGTACGTATGTATATTATCCTGTACAAAAATATTCAAATACCCCATCTGTTTGTGGATACGTCTAAAAGTTATTGTCTTAAAAACACTTAAGAAGTTTCACAAAAGTTCTGCTTTTGCAATGTCTGTTTCTGTGTGTATATATTTATATATAAATAAGTATGTGTAAGTATATATATATATATATATATATATATATATATATATATCTGTATGTGATAGACGTGTTGTTCTGTATAGCATGACAGCAGTTTGAAAAACTAGTAGAAGAGCGAGTGGCTGCTTCCTTCATAAGCAAGCACCATACACAGTTAGCTGACCTGATGACCTGGACGATTTTTATAGAGGGAACAGACCAAGGCTTGACACCATTAAACACAGAACGAGACTAGTGGCTGTAACTGTTCACATAGATCTATGTATCTATATGTATACCTATGTGTTACTATGTGGGTTGTGTATAAATATATGCTACTTGTATATTAAATGTGTTGGACTATGTATCTTTTGGTGTGTGTGTGTGTGTGTGTATATATATATATAAATAAATATATAGATATGGGAAATAAGCAAAGGAGTTTTCTTACGCATATATATGTATATATATATATATATTTGTTTGTTACCTAGTAGATTATGTGCAGATATATATATATGCCTCATATTAAATGTATGCAAAGTAATGAGATTTCTTACAGATATGACTGTGTGATAAACATGCTACATACAGATACAAATGCTATAACTTGAATTAAATATAACAGATATCTATCTATGCATATCTGTATACCCTAGACGTACCTTTATCTATATACATATATCTTAGATGTATCTATGTGTGTATGTATAACCTATACATATATCAATCCATAAACACACATAGGGGTATATATATCTGTACGTCTATAACACGCAAGACAATAATATCAGACACACACCCTATATTTATGTTTGATGTATCTATGTATATACATATACCTAGAGGTATCTCTGTATATATACACATCTTCTAAACATATCCTTCATCTATATACACACACACATCATACGTGTATCTATAAACATATATAGCACACGTAAACTATAACTACATTGTGATATCTGTGGCTATATGATATCCTATACTTAAGTAGGCACACATATACATACGCGCGCGTAAACTATATCTAGATATTATATCTATTTATGTATATATATATATATTATATCATAGATGTATCTGTATGTATATATAAATATACAAATATCCTAGACTACACCTATTTATGTATAGATTCATATCAAAAATGTATTTACAACGGTATATACATATATACACCCGTACAACATTTAATACAAGCACACATGTGAAAAAGTATTGACAGACACAGATAGAGAGATAGATAGATAGATAGTTCGATATAAAAGCACGCGCACGAGGTAAGGAGTGTTATTTGAAGGGGTGCATTTTAGCATTCAACTACATCCCGCCCCCCTCTTTTTTTCTGGGGGTCTAACAATCGGATTTGAGACAACCTGTACAATATCTTTTAACAGCACAAAAAGGCGAAGAAAAATAAACTGGAATTTAACCTTACAACTTATTACTACATTATGTTGTTCCATATAAAATATACATCCTTGCATACAAAGGCGGTATATAGATCGTGGTATGCAAGTAGTGTGAGTACAGGGAACACAAGACACATATATCTGTATGGAAACCTGCTACGTGGTTGCGAGACCTGCTAGAAATAGCAGCTTTATCACCCTTATGTTGTACCCTATTGTCTTAAAAGGGAGAAAAGACATATTGAACAATGTAACCCTAGGTATACACAAAAAAGGGGTAGCCCTTGGCGGGACACTTCTGATAACAGGTCTGCTTGTTCGTTGTGTGACCAGGGGCTAAACGATATTTAAATGTATACATGTTGAAATTTCACACACGCGCTCTCACCTACTTATTTATATATATATATATAAAGTATATATATATATATATATATAAAGTATACGCGCGTTTGAAACCATAGTAGCCTTCTGTGCATGATTTCATTAACAAACTATTTATACTGTATTCAGTATAATGTAGCGTGTTTTAGACATGGTGTAGCAACAAACTTTATATATACCTCTGTTGTGTCCCCCTGATATATATATATATATATATATATATATATATATATATATACATATATACACACATATATATCACTTAAGTATCAACCCGAGACGAGAACAAGGCTGTTGGTGTTAAGACAGTTAGCCTTCAATTATATAATTATATTGTATAGATAAACATTTTCTTTATCACGTCTATATAATTTACCATCAGGTACTTCTAACTGCAAGCACTTGTCATTGTTTAAAAAAAATAAAATAAAGAATAAACAGCGTTGAATATGTGTGTGTGTCTGTGTGTGTGTGTATATACATTATATTCAATATCAACACGAGAACAAACTCTTATTAAAGAGGATTGATGTCGGGGGGGGGGGGGGTGAAAGATAGATACATATATAGATAGATAGATACATATATATATATATATATATAAAGTGGGCAACTAAGTACGTAAACAAATAGGTGGGTGACTAAAGATAGATAGATAGATATGTTTAAGAGGTGGAAGAATAGATAGTTAAAATAGTTCGAAAGAGATGAATAAAGAGTGATAGACTGATAGAGACAGACAAATAAATAGAAAGACATATAGCTGGACAACTATATATTATATATATATATATATATATATATATATATATATATATATATATATATGTGTGTGTGTGTGTGTGTGTGTGTGTGTGTGTGTGTGTGTGTGTGTGTGTATATATATTCGTTTATATTCATATAAGGGCATTACTACAGAATAATGCCACACACTTGCACACTAGCTTCTTGATAAAATTCTTGTAAAAGATTTTTATCCTAGTATTGAATTCATTATTTTGTAGTAATGCCCTATCAATCTATCTATATATATATATATATACATACAGAGAGAAAGAGACAGCGAGACACATAGATGAATAGCTACATGTATAAGATACATTTAAGGTGGGAGTAGGGGGGGGGGGGGTAAATTCCTTATACAATAAACTTCAGACAGAAAAGACAACAGATTTACTTGTTCATTTCATACACACCTAAATATATATATATATATATATATATATATATATATATATATATAGTTGTGTTGTATTTTTTTTTTTTTTTTTTTATATAATTTTAAATGCCAGTTCGCACTTACCGTTAGAACGTTGGACGTTCGCTGTTCTGAAGATCCGCCAGATAAGTCCTTAGAATTATTTTTAGATTTGGGGCTACGGTTTTTGCTAGCCAACAGCCTGCGGTCTCTCTTTGCGACTGCTCACTGAGGCTTTGAAAGCTCGGGTCGTACCTCTGTAAACAACCGTGGTTGTGTCGCCTGTAAATGTCCACTCGTCTTCTGAGTCGATCTACCACATCCCTACGACTTGGGGATAGAAGATCCCCCATGCTATCGAGAGCAGCGTGACTGGCAGTTCCCTAGGATACGCCAGGGCACCTTGGCACACCACGCATAGAAAACTTCAAACTTGAAACTGTTTTTCTTTCCTCTCGCTTTTCACAGAAATCTTCCTCTGTCGGGGCTGTCGGCTGGTTGGTCGGTTGGTCGGTCGGTCGGTCGGTCTGTATGTCTGTCAGTCGGTTTGTCTGTCTGTCAGTCCGCCCTCCCTACCGCCTGCCTGCCTGCCTGCTTGGCCGTTTTTTTTGTTTATTTTTTTTTGCTTTTACTTCGTGATTTTCTTTTTTTTTCTTGTCTATATAGCGTGGTTATTTTTATGTGTGTGTGTGTGTGTGTGTCTATGTGCGTGTCGTTATCTGTGTTATATATATATATATATATATATGTATATATATGCGTGCATGTGAGGGTGTAAGTGTGCGTATGTATGTGTTTATATATCTACATGTGTGAGTGAATGTTTGTGTAACGTGTCGGTGCGTGTGTATGTATGTATGTATGTATGTATGTATGTATATGTACGTATGTGTCTATGAGACTATATCCGCGTGTATGTATATGTGTGGGTGCATGTAAAGGTATGTATGTGTATGTATGTATGTGTGTGTATGTGTGTGTGTGTGTCTGTCTGCCTGTTTGTCAGTCAGTCAGTCGGTCAGTGCTGCCAGTTCGTCGATGTGTCAGTCCGCCTGTCCGCCTGCCCGACCGTCCGTCCGTCCGTCAGTCCGTCCGTTCTTCCTTCCTTCCGTCCCAGCAATTGCTACAATAGCAGCAGCGTAAAGGAGAGGGAGGGAGGGAAAAGAAGAGAAGACTTATTGAGGGAGTGAGTGAGTAAGAGGTGTGGAGAGAGAGAGAGAGAGACAGAGGGGGAGGGAGAGAAATACAGAGGTGAGAAAATAGAGTAAGAGGAAGCAAAGAAACGCAGAGGAAGAGGAAGGGGAGGAGAGAATCTAAACAGAGATCACAGGAAGGAGTAGGAGAGAGAGAGAGAGAGAGTTGCTAAAGGAAACAAGGGAGAGAAAGAAAGAAGGACGTGGTAAGGGGAAAGCAAACGGAGGAAAAAAAAGAGAAAAGAATAAAGTACAAAGAGGGAGGGAGAGAAAGAAAGAACAAAAGAGATTTAGAGGAAGAGGGGGTAAGGGGAGAAAGTGTATCTATGTGAGTGTGCTTGTGTGTATGTGAGAGTGAGAGAGAGAATTTAAGAATTAGAGAATAGAGGATTAGGATTAGGAGATATAAAGGAATGAAGTGAATGTAATAGAAAGGAATATAACAGAGGATATTAAATCGAACAGAAATAAGAATAGAACGAACAACGGAATGAAGGAATGAACGGATTGTCGTTGTTGATGTTTTACAACCTAGGTCAGCCTTGATCAAGCAGACCAACTACAAACAAAGTGATTCCAGCCGTGACCATCCTGTATTTTTTTTTTCCACCTTTAGTTTTGGACATTATGTATCTAGGACTACATTCTGCAGTGAGTGTTTTCCTTCTTTTAAACACAGTAGGGCTATGTGTGATATGAGAGTGATTTGGCTGTTATTTCCAGCAGGCCAAACGACCCTCGGTAGAAAACGCTTCCTGATTGGCTCGCATATTGTTGTTGTTGTTCTTCTTCTTGTCCTCGTTACTATTTGTTGTTACTGTTGTTTTAACCCCAGGTCAACCCACAGTGAGCTGATCGAGCAGGCTTATGATTAAAGACGTTCCACTCGTGACCATTCCGCCTTTTCAACGGTATGTATGTATGTGAGATTGAATACATTATCCGATGTGACGTTTCCCAAATTGCAGGCGATAAGTTTTAAGTTGCGTGTGTTTTATTCGAGGGCGATTTAGCTGACATTTCTAGCAGATCAGCGCGACCACATAGAGGATATTTTCTTTCTTTTTTTTATTATTGTATTGCAAAGTGCTTGATTTGTATGTATTTATGCATGTGCTTGTGTGCGTGTGAGTGTGTGTGTGTGTCTGTGTCTGTGTGAATATGTGTGTGCATGTGTGAGAGAGATTTTTGTTGATTCTGCACACCGAAAGAATGGTATGTGTAGGTGATGGTGGCGGTGGTGGTGGAGGTGGTGGTTGTAGTCAATTTGATCGATCGGGCGTTCGATCGGGGTGGTGGTGGTGGTGGTGGTGGTGGTTAGAATGATAGTGACGATGGGAGTGTTGTTTTGAACCGGTGATAGCGGTGGTATTGCTGTTGGTGGTGGTGGTCAGTTAGCTTGGTCAGTAAAGATAGAAGAACGTCCGTGTAGTACTGATGATGACCATGAAGATAATGATGATGATAGTAGTGGTGGTGGTAGTAGTAGTAGTGGTAGTAGCAGCAGCAAAGGTGGCGGTGGCTATAGTAGGGGGCGTCGAAATGATACCAGTAGTGGTGGCGGGGATGGTGGAGAGGGTAGATCTTGTGGTGATGGGGCTGGTGAAGATAGTTAAACTAGTGGTGGTGGTGGTGGTGGTGGTTCTGGTGGTAGTGGTGGCGATGGTGGTGTAGAACTTTCAGCAGCAGCAGCAGTCGGAGTCAGTAGCGGCTGTAATGTCGAAAGGGCGGTGAAAGAGAGGAAAGCAAACGGACAGAGAGAGTAATAGAGAAAGAGTAAGAGTGAAAATAAGAGAGAGATAGAAAGAGAAAGAGGGGGGGAACGCGGTGAAAGGTTGGGGAGTGGGGACAGAGGGTTTAGAATTTAAAAAGCAGAATTATTGTTCCGGTTCGTTATGTGGGAGAGAGAGAGAGAGAAAAACCTGGAGAGGAATAAGGGAGCGATTAAGATACAAACGGACAGACAGAAGGAAGAAGTAGATAAGGAGAGGGTGAGAAAAAAAAGGTAACCTTAGAATTGGTTGAAGAGAATAGAGAGAGAGAGAGAGAGATTTAGGTGGCTTAGGAACTAGCAGGAACGAACTTGGTGGTTTATATCTGAAAAGCGCTACATTTGAGGCAGGTAGTAAGGTGGGTGATAGATAGATAGATAGATAGATAGATAGATAGATAGATGGATGGATGGATGGTTGGATGGACGGATAGATCGATAGATAGATATAGAGAGATAGAGATAGATACATAGATAGACAGGTAGGTAGATAGATAGATAGATAGATAGATAGATAGATAGATAGATAGATAGATAGGTATGTATAGACTGATAGATAGATAGATAGATAGATAGATAGATAGATAGATGTGTTAAACACTAAAGTGTAGTGTGATAAAAAAGATATCCAACGTTAATTACTTGTGATATCGGTCACCTTAGAGTTTATGCGCGCGAGCATCACACACATGCACAGACACACACACACACTCATACGCACGCACGCGCGCGCACATGGTACTCGGATATTTCCGCAGGTAAGCTTATACACGTTATGAAGAACACACGCATACACAACAGAAGACAAGGCACACACGCAAACACATTTATAAAGCCATGAATATATCGCCCTAAACACACACACACATACACACATAAAAGTTGATGACACACAAACACACAGACACTAGCAGTTCTACACACACATACTCTTCCATACACACGTACTTTACACACATCCATACGCACACTCAAAGGCGTACGTAACCACACTACAAAACCAACATACACATTTACAATCAAAACCTTATACTTACAGATATACAATCACATCCTAAACATACATAGGTTCTTAACACACACGTACACACACGTATATTTATATACACGCACTCACAGATATATATATAATATATTAGGAGTGGCTGTGTGGTAAGGAGCTTGCTTACCAACCAAATGGTTCCGGGTTCAGTCCCACTGCATAGCACTTTGAGCAAGTGTCTTCTACTATAGCCTCGGGCCTACCAAAGCTTTGTGAGTGGATTTGGTAGACGGAAACTGAATGAAGACCGTCGTGTGTATATATATATATGTATGTGTTTGTGTGACTGAAAAAGATAAACGAATATATATATATATATATATATATATATATATATATATATATATATATATATATATATATATATATATATATATATATATATATATATATATATATATATATATATATATATATATATATATATATATATATATATATATATATATATATATATATATATATATATATTTCTTTTACTTGTTTCAATCATTTGACTGCGGCCATGCTGGAGCACCGCATTTAGTCGAGCAAATCGACCCCAGGACTTATTCTTTGTAAGCCTAGTGTTTATTCTATCGATATCTTTTGCGAACCGCTACTTTACGGGGACGTAAACACACCAGCATCGGTTGTCAAGCGATGTTGGGGGGGGGGGGACAAACACAGACACGCAGACATATACACACACACATATATACATATGCATACGACGGGCTTCTTTCAGTTTCCGTCTACCAAATCCACTCACAAAGCTTTGGTCAGCCCGAAGCTACAGAAGACACTTGCCCAAGGTGCCACGCAATGTGTGTGTGTGTGTGTGATTATTTGGTAAGCAGCGGTGGTTTAACAATTCTATAAATAATAACAATAATATTTGATAAGCGTAAAGCTTATAAGCGATCACTGTGCATTGACTAAGATAAATAGTCTAATACTAGAGCATATAACAGCCCGCGACGGAAAAAAGCAACGTTTTCCGCACAGGTGGGACGCGAACCCGCACTTCTATGTATGTGTGGGTGCTTGTGAATATATATATATATATATATATATATATATATATATACATTTTCTCACTCACTCGAACGCACGCACACACACAAGTTGGACGCATGAGCTAACAACCTTACTGGCACACACGCACACACACACACACACAAAGCCTTAGAGGCCCTCGTTAATCCCCCCCCCCTTTCCATAGCGATGCAAACACACACACACACACACGTACACACACGCACAGGCCTACGTAAATAACGGAAGCGCGCAAGTCGAACACACAGACACATACGTCCGGTAAGAGGAGTCACACAGACACACACGCAGACAACTTGAAACAACACAACACTCGGACACACACACACACACACACAGGCATCTTCTCACACACCCTCACGCACACACAGGAATTTTCTCTCACACGTACACATACGCACACAACTATCTATACACACGCACTCATTGTCCAGATTAAACAAGTTTACCGCTCACAGAAACATACACATACATACACGCACACACTTATGTGTAGGTACTCAAATTCTTACATACACACACAGATGTCTACCCATGCGCAATAAGACGGAAACTTATGCACGCGCACACACATACCCGCACACGATCGCAAACACAGTACGTGCGTGTTTGTTTGTGTGTGTGTATGCGTGTATGTATGTGCGTGTGTGTGTGTATGCAGATGTTTAAATTTAGCTGTATGCGAGCATACGAAAGTATGTATGTATGTATGTGTAAGCGTATGTGTATGTGCGTGTGTGTGTGTATGCAGATGTTTAAATTTAGCTGTATGCGAGCATACGAAAGTATGTATGTATGTATGTGTAAGCGTATGTATGTATGTATATGTGTGTGTAAGTATGTATGTGTGTATGCATGTCTGGACGGATGGATGGATGTGTGTGTGTGTGTGTGTATGTACACATGAATATGTGTGAGTTTATATGTGTTTGTGTGTGTGTGTTTAGATGTTTAAATTTAGCAGTATACGAGCATGTGAACGTATGCGGGTGTCTATGTGTGTATGGATGGACGGATGGATATGTGTGTGTATACGTATATGAATATATGTGTACGTTTATATATATATGTGTGTGTATGTTATCTTTTAGGTGTTTCAAAATTTGACTTCGGCCATACTGGGGCATCGTCTTGCACACACACACACACACACAGCTAAGCTGAAACTATAAGAGAAAATATATATATATATATATATATATATATATATATATATATATATATATATAGGGAGAATTCACAAAAAAAAAAACAACAGACGAAGACAGGTGGTGTTGAAAACAAATGGATGTATTAGTATAACGCTCGTGAATTGAGAAAGTCTT
>NC_142940.1:6934419-6936919 GCF_046866305.1 Octopus bimaculoides | reverse complement strand
CCGCTAAGTTACGGGGACGTAAACACATTAGCATCGGTTGTCAAGCGATGTTGGGAGGGACAAACACAGACACACAAACACACACATATACATATATATATATATATATATATATATATATATATATATACATATACATATATACGACGGGCTACTTTCAGTTTCCGTCTACCAAATCCACTCACAAGGCTTTGGTCGGCCCGAGGCTATAGTAGAAGACACTTGCCCAAGGTGCCACGCAGCGGGACTGTACCCGGAACCATGTGGTTGGTAAGCAAGCTACTTACCACACAGCCACTCCTGCGCCTATCTGGATAGTTCTTTCTGAACTCATTGTTTTCTTTTTGTTTTTTCTTCGTTGTGTTTTTTTTTTATTTCCGAAGCCGATAGAGTACGTATCGAAGCCAATCGAATGGTATCGGAGGTAGTAATGGTGTTTAGCCCGAGGTAAGCATGGAACGAGTGAACAAAGACATTCTAGAGAAGACCATCCTTATCCTTTTATATGTGACTAAATTACTGATGTGTCATATTCTTATTGTATAAAACGAATACGTGTAACGTAAGGCAGATCTGGCTTCTCTTTCTAGCAGGTCGTATGAGCACGTAGAGGTTATCTCGATGGCTCATATGTATACACACACACACACACACACACACACACACACACACACACACACACACACACACACGAAGGGGTACTGAAAAGAAAATACAAGACGATCAGTTAATTATGATTTTATTCAGCATATTCCCCCTCTCAAATCCATTTGCTTATTGCAAGGTCCTTCAGTTTACTTAAGCCCTGCAAAAGAACTCGGAAGGTTGGGCGTCCAACCAGGTCTTTGGTGATGCCCTTAAAGCCAGGAACTTTTCAGCACCCCTCATATATATATATATGTGTGCGGCGCGCGCGCCTGTGTGTGTGGAGGCGCAATGGCTCAGTGATTAGGGCAACAATATATATATATATATACACACACACACACACACGAAACCGTTAATCCGATGCATTTTCTCTCTCTCTCTCTCTCTCTCTCTCTCTCTCTCTCTCTCTCTCCCTCTCTCTCTCTCTCTCTCCCTCTCTCTCCTCCATTTTTTCTCCTCTTATCCCTTTCTGTCGAAGAGCGTAGGGTTCGAAACGTTAAACACTTTTCCATTGTTCCTGAGCGTTAAACTAAATAATACACCTGCTTGTTGCTCCTGGGTCTCTCTCTCTCTCTCTCTCTCTCTCTCTCTCTCTCTCTCCCTCTCTCTCCCTCTCTCTCCCTCTCTCTCTCTCTCTCTCTCTCTCTCTGTCTTTTGTCTTCTATACATTTGAACCAAATACATACATATGCATGTACATAGATCTATAAACATCCATGTGTGTGCATGTATGTATTTATGCATATCTTGTACTGCAGCGTGGTTACGGTATCGGTCGAGTTTCGAATTTTCATGAAAACTTAGAACAAAGACAAAAACGAAAATATTTAAATATTCGTTTTCTTTTCCTGTAGAATTAATTCCTTTTTCCCTATATTTTTTTTTACTTCAATCCCCCCACCCACTCACCCACACATACACACACACACATCTCTCTCTCTCTCTCTTTATATTTTATAATTTTCATATTTTATTTTATCATTTTTATATTTTATTTTATCATTTTTATATTTTTTTCGTGAAGCGAAATTCTCCCATTTCGCGAGTTGTGCGTGTTTTCTGACAATTATAAAAGGCACATTTCATTGACTCCAGGGAGTTCACAAATGGGAATATGTACCCATTAAAAAAAAGCATCTTGATTAGTCGTGTTGTTGTCATCGTTTTGGCTGTTGCTGTTGTTGTTGTCACTGCTGCTGATCCCCACTTGTTTACTCCCTGTTTAAAGCTGGTCCAGCAAACTAAGGATCAAAGACGTTTCTGCCGTGACAATCGCGTCCTATCATTATTATTATTATTATTATTATTATTATTATTATTATTATCATTATTATTATTGTTGTTTTTGGTTTTGTTGTTGCTGTTATTGTTGTTGTTATCATTATTATTATTATTATTATTATTATTATTATTATTATTACTACTACTAAAGTGGCGAGCTGGCAGAATCGGTAGCGCGCTGGACGAAATGCGCGCTGGACGAACATATACATATATGTGTGCAGGGGAAAATTGAAACCCATAGAGGCCCTAAGCACACACACACACACACACACACACACACACACACACACACACACACACACACACACACCTGTGTATGTACTTGCTTTAATCCAAACGACAAAAAAAAAGTCAAACGACTGAACAGAAACAAACAATCTGATGATTGTTTTATTAACAACAAAGCAGTTGGTGATAATGAAATTGGATGAGATAGTTAGTTAACAACGTTATTAACAACTGTCCTTGAAAATATAATTAAAACGGTGAAGAGAAATTGTTTTAAAAACCATGCAAAAGTGACTTGACTAAAAGCTGCTGCCCGACTAACAAATGATCTAGTTTTAGA
>NC_142940.1:6919419-6929419 GCF_046866305.1 Octopus bimaculoides | reverse complement strand
AGTTGTAAAGTTTCTTCCTATACCACTTACTGTACCTGAACACACACACACACTCACACACACACTCGCATGCAGACAGGTACGGTCGCATACGAGTGTGTGTGTGATATATAAAACAAATGGATCCGAGACTCATTATCTTACACACCCATACATATGCATACACACTCACACACACATACACAGACATGCATACAAATAAACAAACTCACATACACATACGTATATGTACGTGCATATATATATATATATATATATATATATATATATATATATATATATATATATATGTATATATGTATATATATATATATATATATATATATATATGCGTGTGTGTGTGTAAACGCATAAATATACAAATACACGCATATATACACGCATACACACACGTATACATAGATAGATAGATACAAACATACATACATACATACATACATACATACATATATATATATATATATATATATATATATATATATATAAGCGTATAAATATACATATACAAGCATGCATGCCGCGTGCGTACATGCATAGTTCAAATATACATGCACACCTTACACATATACATAATACGCGTAAATTACATAAGACATTATATACATATATACCATACATATATAATAAACATACATTACATACATGCATACAGTTCATTAATACCTACATCACAATTCCTGTATCCAAAGATCATAAGAAAGAGCTTGCCCTCAGGTGTCTATGTGAACAAATCCTTGATACTGCAGAGGGTTTTCTTCCTGTCTGTAATTAGTAGTTTTCAAGTGAGAGTCACTCGGCGCAATCCGATCCTACTTTATAGACTTGGAGGTCTGGCCACAGTGGCTCAACAGGCTAAGACTGGTGCAGTGTGACCAGTAAACTGTAGGTTTTACATTGGAGTGGCCTTCACTTAGGTCAATTGCGTTACAGAGCTGAAGAACTCCACCTACTCTAGAGATGCCGCAAGGGTGTCAAAGGTGGCACCGATCCGCTTAAGGAACCCCACTCCTTGATTTGCTGTCCAGGTTAACTCTCCGAGCTTTTTCTTTTTCCAAGATACTCACGAGGCAGTGAAGGTCTGTGCCTGGAGTTTCAACTTGGATATTCATCATACGGAAACTCATTTATAAAACAAGAACATGTCCAAAGCAGTCATTGTACTCACCAAACTTCAGAGGACTTCTTCTCTTGCTTCCTGTCACCATTTAGTGTTTAATCAATTTAAGTTTCGGAGTTCCCTTATTTTTCTTCACACGATATGTCATTAACGCTAATTAATTTTCTCCACATAAAGGCTTTAATTTCAATTGATAATAAAAATTCATTTTGACTCGCTGCATTACGTTAGCCTCCAGTATAAATGCATATATACATACATGCATACACACACACATATAATTATATATATATATATATATATATATATATATATATATATATATATATATATATATATATATATAAACATACATAATTAAATACGTATACATACATGCATATATGCGCATTCGTTTACACACATATACATACACACACGCACATTATAATAGAATGCAATCAATAGGAGATGTTATAAATGGGTTTGTAAATTATGACGGAATCACTAGATATCACTCCTTAGGCAAGTCAAACCACTTGTCTCCTTTGTGGAGTCTACAGGTCTCTGGTCTCTAATGTATGACAGTAACATGCATATTTTATGCATGCTTGCACGCATACATATATACATTCATACATGAATATATACATATATTCATGCTTATATATATATGGATAAATGAAAGGAAGCTGGAATGAACAATCGTTATTTAAAAACCCACTACAATTGTTTCCACACGTTTTTACACTTTTGATACATTGGTGTGGTGTTGTGTAAACGCTATTATTCACACAACGCGGCGAGCTGGCAGAATCGTTAGCACGGCGGACGAATTGTTTAACGGTATTTCGCCCGTCGCTACGTTCTGAGTTCAAATTCCTCTGAAGTCGACTTTGCCTTTCAGCCTTTCGAGGTCGATAAATTAAGTACCAGTCAAGTACTGGGGTCGATGTAATCGACTATCCCCCTCCCCACAAATTCCAGGCCTTGTGCCTATAGTAGAAAGGATTATTATACATCCATGGTGTAAAATGAGCCTCGCATAGCATTCTGCAGTGAAGAGGCGTAGCTTAGTGGTTAGGGTATTCGGCTCACGGTCCTAAAGTCGTGAGTTGGAAATTATCCTTTCTTGCTAATCACATGCGCGATGTCTTCCACAGAAGCATGAGATGGCCTACACATGCGGTTGCACCTTGGGATTACAAGAGCGTCACTGTCTCTCTTGTTCACCAGGTACTTTGTGGCAATCTCCTGTTCCTGGATTGCAAACGCATAGCCTTCAAAGTGTGATGTGATATAGTGCTCTTGTGTCCAAGAGGGGCTGCGCTTCGTGTCAATTCTACAGTCTTCTTCAAGCTTCCGGGCAACCTACCCATGCATAGTCCTTTTTGTATGCTGAGTGCTTTCCATCCAGGTCTGAGGTATGTATGTATGTATGTATGTATGTATGTATGGTTCAAATTTACAGAAAATTAAAGACGAAGGCAGGTGGGGGAACAACAGCAAGGTGTATTAGTTTGACGCCCAGGAAGATTGGAAAAGTCTTTGATGTTTCGAGCCTACGCATTTCAACAGAAAGGACTAAGAGGCGGGGAAACGGTTCAATATGATGAAATGACCGGAAGAAAGAGGTATGTATGTATGTATGTATGTTGGTGTCAGGGCACGCAGTAAAACCACCGGGAGCGAGAGACTCCTAGCTGTTATCACAGGGAGAGATACTCTGATGTAACATCTGCGACTCCACGTGATAACTGATCATCTCGCTTCGGCCTGTCACTAGATACCAATCACGGAAACCCAAAGAGTGACACGCGTGTGGTACTCGTGTGGCGACGTGTGGAGATGCAACCACATGGAAGCGCACAGTAAGTTACAACTTTCATCCGTCAGTTACCCTTCAAAAAAAAAAAACATGCCGATCTACAACGGGCTGAATAGCCACCTGAGAGGTCATGGACGGAACGTCAGAACGGCTGTAGACGATAAGGAAGCGAAAGGAGATTGCAATCGTCTGTGAAGATGGAGCAATCACTATGCATACATGTATGTATGTTATCCTTTTTATGCCTCGTTATTGTCTACATCCACCGTGGATTGTAATCTTACGTGTGACTATAATTAGCAGATTTGTATGAAAGCTATTTCTAAACCCGCTGACATCCCAAAACGCACCATTCAAAGTCTAATTCACCAATTTCTTTTCTGAAGACTACAGATTCCAATCACAAACGCTATAGATTCCAATAAACTTATTCTTACATATTTCCTTCTTTATTTCTTTCTTTCTTTCTTTCATCACACTCAATATATACACTCGCCTACACAGACACGCGCGTGCGCGCAACACAGAGACATTGTGAGGGTTTGTGTCTACATACGTATGTGTGTGAGTGTAGGCGCAATGGCCCAGTGGTTAGAGCAGCGAACTCGCGGTCATAGGATCGCGGTTTCGATTCCCAGACCGGGCGTTGTGAGTGTTTATTGATCGAAAACACCTAAAAGCACCACGAGGCTCCGGCAGGGGATGGTAGCGAACCCTGCTGTACCTTTCACCACAACTTTCTCTCACTCTTACTTCCTGTTTCTGTTGTGCCTGTAATTCAAAGGGTCAGCCTTGTCACACTGTGTCATGCTGAATATCCCCGAGAACTACGTTAAGGGTACACGTGTCTGTGGAGTGCTCAGCCACTTGCACGTTAATTTCACGAGCAGGCTGTTCCGTTGATCAGATCAACTGGAACCCTCGACGTCGTAAGCGACGGAGTGCCAACAACAACGTATGTGTGTGTATTTGTCTGTTTTTGTCCGCGCGCGCGCGTATATGTGTGTAAAGCGAAAGAGAGAGAGAGAGAGAGAGTTGGGGAGCGAAAAAAAGTGGCAAGCGCACCTAAACATGTGTGCAACACACATACACACGTTTATATAATAAACCAAAGATGTGGAAATTTACTCAAATTTACGCGGATGTAGTATTGGCGATCCTTGTATACAAGCAGTCTTTTCTCGTTCATTTATAATTCAGCGAAATTCTGAAGAACTAAGCTAATAGCCTGTCGTTAAATGGAATCGAAACGGAATACCTACGCCATGTGTAATAGAAACTCGAGATCTGTAAATTTTAAGCAATTATGTTATTTTAAAAGGTTAATCGTGTAGTTAAAACAGGTAAATGTTTATAAATTTCATGTAGGTTATGTGTTGTGGATGTGTACATGTGTGTGTATGTTCACACACACACATCACACCTCCACACAAACGCACACATACACACCCACATACACACACACACCCACATACACCCACACACCCACATACACACACACACACCCACATTCTTCTATTATTTTACTATTTTCAGTCATTAAACCACGGCCATGCTGGGGCAACGCCTTCTAAGTTTTAGTCGGTAATATCAAGCATAGAATTTCTATCACAGACTGGTATTTATTTTATCGACAGTCATTCGACGAACAGCTAAGTCGTGCCTCATAAACGGATACAGCACAAACAATACCGATTTTTGAAACTAGCGGAATCATAAAAAGCGCACACAGATAAAGTTGTCTTCAGCGGGATTTGAACTCAGAGCATAAAGAACGGGAAGAAATATCACAAGGCAGTATTTCGGGTCTTTGTTTTCTGATTTCGAATCCTGCCGAAGTTACTTTAGCCTTTCATCTTTTCAGGGTCGATAAAAAAAGTAGCAGTCAAGTTCTGGGTTTGATGTAATCGACTTGCCCCTCCCCTCAAAATTCCTGGCCTCGTGCGAAAATTTGAAGCATTTTTCTTTTTTTAATGACACATGCCATACGAACGAGTCAGTTAAGTGTGGTCATTTGATGTGCTGGAAGTGGCAGCCAGATCTTCCTCAAAGCACACATTACTTAGCATTTTATGAAAGAAAGACTATATATAATAGATGACGGTCAGAAAAAGAAAATGAGAGAGAAGAAAAGGAAAGAAAAGAAAGTAAGAAAATGCGATAAGATAGTCACGGGCTGAAAGTACGTCAACACAGAAAAACAATGGGACCAACAACGCAGAGCAACTCCGTGTGTGAGAGAATATATTTGTAAACGATGGCTGTGCATAAAATGTTTAAAGACGTCAGAAACATTGGAGAAATCCGACAGGATTCTCTCACATATCAATCAGCCAGAACAAAGCAGCTCAAATAAATATATAAATGAATAAATAACTTACATTAAATAAAGCCCGAATTATTACAAAATGCAATACAGAAAACCGGAAGTGCTGCCATTATCATCTCTGTGAAAATTCTGCACATATTATAAAGACGACAACGAATACATCCTACGTATGAATTCTCAGGTACGTTTCCCACGAAATACACGACGTGAACTAAGACAGCCAATGTTGAACACAATGTGTTTGTTACGAAGGAGCCTCTTCGTCGGGATCTCTTATTTTTTTTTAACTTCAAGACGCGCTAGAAATCGAATAAAAGAATAAATTCTGATGCACTTTACATTGAAAGATTGTAAAAGAAATAGTGTTATTTCAGAGTCGAACTAAACATTTGTCTATTTTGAGACCAACCCGCCTAAAACCGCCTCTGATTCTACGACACGAAGCCTTTGTTTTCAGGTGATCTAATTTATAAAGTTTTCGTGTGGTTTAGAAGCTTGCTTCGTAACAATGTGGTTTTGAGTTCAATCTTACCGTGTGGTACCTTGGGCAAGTGTCTTCTACAGCCCCAGACCTTATGAGACAAATTGGTAATCGGAACTACGTGAAAGCGTTGTGTGTGTGCGTGAGAAAGAGAGAGCGAATATTTGTGTCTCTGTGTCTGTGTTTATCTCTCTCCCCGCCGCTTGCTTGACAGCCGTTGTTGGTTTGTTTAAGTGCTCGTAACTTAGCGGTCCTGTAGTAAGTGCCCGATAGAAAAAGTACGAAAACTAAACAAATAAATAAATAAATAGTGAAATCGATGTGATCGACTAAAACCCTTCAAACCGGTGCCCCAGCATGGCCGCAGTCCAATGAATGAAAGACGTATTATTATTATTATTATTATTATTATTATTATTATTATTATTATTATTATTATTATTATTATTATCATTATTATTATTATTATTATTTTATGTTTGAATTTTGTTTTGCATTTGTACAAGTTGGATCCAAGTCTCACCCAGAGACCTCAAGAGACAACAAGTTAGAAGTTCATGTAGGTGTTATGCCTAGGGTACCATATATTTGGATTTGTACAGTTTTGTTCAAGTGAATGTTTAAGAAACCATAAGAAAATTATGTGTTTGCTTTAAAATTTGAGATCACATAGACAGTATTTTACGTAGGATATGGGCAGTTCCCATGAGCACTATCTTTTGAACTTCAGCCATTTTGGGGTTTCCTGGAATCTGATCTAGGTAGTAATCAGCCCGTTTCGCTGTCATTCCCAGGGCACCTATGACAATAGGTATTGTTTTCGTCTTCAGATTCCACATTTTGCTAATTTCTATTTCAAGATCTTTATATTTGCTCAGTTTTTGGTAGGTCTTGACAGATACGTTTATATCGATTGGGACAGTCATATCAATGAGGAGGCATGATTTTTGTCTGAAGTCTTTCAGTATGATGTCTGGCCTATTTGCGTCTATCTTTCTGTCAGTTTGAATGGTGAAGTTCCAGAGGAGTGCAATGTGATCATTTTCAAGTACTGGGGGTGGTTTGTGTTCCCACCAGTTTTTATCATGGGGCAAGTCCAGGTTTTTGCATATTACCCAGTGAATATATTGTGCAGCTCTATCATGCCTGTTGAGATACTCTGTAGGCGCAAGCAGACTGCACATGGAGACAACATGATCGATGGTATTATTATTATTATTATTATTATTATTATTATTATTATTATTATTATTATTATTATTATTATTATTATTATTATTATTATTATTATTAAGGCGGCAAGTTGGCAGAATGGTCGGCAGGCCGGGCGAAATGCTTAAGATGACATTTCGTCAGTCTTTACGTTCTGAGTTCAAATTCTGCCGAAGTCGACTTTGGCCTATCATCCTTTCGGGAGTTCGATAAATTAAATACCAGTGAAACACTGGTGGGGGGGGGGGGGGGTTGATGTAATCGACTAGTGCCCCTCCCCACAAATTCCAAGCCTTGTGCCTTTAATAGAAAGGATTATATAATTAGCATGATGTGTTTATGTGTAATTATGTATTGTTGTTAGTAATATTGTGTACGTAAAAGGAGCATGGGAAAATACGCTGTGAACGAAATGATTGAAATGCCATCTTGAGAATTTGGGAAGACGTCCGACCGGTTAGCGTTGAGTGACCCCCCAAAGAAAGAATTGCTACGTAAGCGACAGCAGGTAACTTTTGTACAAGTGGTAGCAGAAGTGGTGTTTGTGGAGGGGGAGTTAGCGGCGCGACTAGTAGTAGTGTTGGTTTGTAGTGGTGGTGGTGGTGATGGTGGTGGTGATGCTAGTGGTTATAATACTGCTTGCGTAGGTAATGTTGGTGGTGTTATGGTGCTAGTGGTGATGGTGGTGGTAATACTACTGCTACTAGTACTACTACTACTACTACTACTACTATTACTACTACTAGCACCACTACCATCACCACCACTACTACTACTACTATCACCACCATCACCACCACCACTACTACTAACATCACCACCACCACCACCACTACTACTACCATTACCAACTCCACCACCACCACTACTACTTCTACCACCACCATTACTACTACTACTACCATCATCACTTCCACCAGCACCACCACTGCTATTACTATCATCACCACCACTACCACTACTACTACCATCACCACCATCACCACCACCACTACTACTACTACTACCACCACCACCACTACTACTACCACCACCACCACTACTACCACCACCACCATCACGAAACCACTACTACTACCACCACCACCACATATACATATACATATATATGTGTGTATATATATATATATATATATATATATATATATATATACTCATAAACACGCACACACATATATATAGAGATAAGTAGATAGATAAATAGACAAACAAATAGATAGATAAATAGATAGATAGATATAAAGAAAGAAAGAAAGAAAGAAAGAAAGAAAGAAAGAAAGAAAGAAAGAAAGAAAGATTAATAAGTAGGTAGACAGATAGATAGATATACTCACACATATCACGCATACACACACACACACACACACATATATGTATGTGTATATATACGTATATATATATATATATATATATGTATGTGTGTGTGTGTGTGTGTGTGTGTGTGTACACATATGCATATATACAAACGTGCGTACACATGTACTCGTACACGCACATGCAAAGATGTGTCTGCATGAGTGTGTATGACACGTGTGTCTTTGTGTGTGAGTTTCTGTGTTTGAATGCCTGTGCACACTTAATTTATGACATAAGTTCAAACAAACGTAACCGCCATGATTAAAGCTGTCAGCGCCAAAATATTGTTTTTAGTTTTTCTTTAAAGAAAAAAAAATAAATATTTTATTTTCTTCTACAAAACACAATTTCAGCTTGTACGATTACAAAGATGCAATAACTTTCGCATAGAATCGTCTCCAGTCTTCTAAGGATTCTCTGCGAGTATATACAAACGTGTGGCATTCAACCGGAATAGCAAAAATTCTTTTAATACATTGCACTTATACATTGAAATCAATGGGTTTTCTTTTTGTTTTGGATCTAGCTTGATTGCACATTTATGCAACATTGCAACACTCTGTGCACCTTCTGATACCGTAAGAATATTTGGAGCACTTCAATAATACTTTTTAGCCAGAACGGTTGCGAGGAGGTTCGTCCCTTAACACGTGGTTCTCAAGTTATCATTTCCGCAAGGGTAATTCCTCAACTGTCAAACTACTGCTGCTCCTGCCGCTGCTGCTGCTGCTGTTACTACTACTACTGCTGCTGCTGCTGCTTCTTCTTCTTCTTCTTCTTCTTCTTCTTCTTCTTCTTCTTCTTCTTCTTCTTCTTCTTCTTCTCCTCTTCCTCCTCCTCCTCCTTCTTCTTCTGTATACTCAGATAAACACGAGTGCCAACAGTGTCGGGTATTAATTGCTTGTAAGGCTGGTGATCTAATGTTTAAAGTGTTGGACTCAAGATCAGCTGATCGTGGGTTCAATTTTCGAACCGGGTGGTGAGTTGTGTCATTGGGCAAGGCACTTCATTTCAGGTTGTTCTAGTAACAGTGGAATCTGTTGACTATTCTTACGAAGGACCATAATCCCCCGCACAGGGGGCGCTGTAGTGGAATGCAGTCTTATATACTCAGCGAAAACGCTTTGAAAATTCAAATAAACTCTCGCTGCATGAGTTTTCATGTTCAAAGCAGACACTTAACAAAAGAAATATAAAACAGCGGGACCCGGGCTTAGGTCTGACATGACACCCACAACTCACAGGGCTGGGGTTAACCCTGTCTCCATGGTATATATATATATATATATATATATATATGACTGACATTACAATGTTTCGCTCCTGAAAGGGACACCGCTGTTGCGACGTTAGATTACCCGCTCCCTTTCAGCTTAGCTCCGGGTAACTTGAAATCGCATTTAGATTATCGCGTATTAGGATGAAATTGATTTCATCCTACTCCCGATGATTTCAGATTAACCCGCCTTAAATGTTTGTCGCTTTGCTTGTAAGTAAAATAATAATAATTTTTGTAATTATTATTATCATTATTATTATTATTAGAGCGGCGAGCTGGCAGAATCGTTAGTACGCCGGCTAAAATGCTTTGCAGCATTTCGTCTGTCTTTACGTTCTGAGTTCAAATTCCGCCGAGATTGACTTTGCCTTTCATCCTTTCGGGGTCGATAAATTAAGTCCTAGTGAAACGCAGGGAAC
>NC_142940.1:6909419-6914419 GCF_046866305.1 Octopus bimaculoides | reverse complement strand
CACTTCGGGTTTGATAAAATGAAGAATCAGTCGCGTAATCGATTTGTTTCTTGCCCTCAAAATTGCTGGTTTTAAACTCTTCCTCAGGCTGGCGTCCTGTTCAGCGGTGCGAAATCCGATCGAAAAGTATCGGGGCAGTTGTTATGGTAACGGAGCTAAAGTACTCGAAGTGAAGTCGCTTGACACAGATTGACCCCTGAATTCTGCTGCGCATGCACACTAAGTTTAACGTTTTCATTCGCTTCCGTTGTTTATAGCAGTAAAGTGTGTAGAGTGTGGTCGTTTTACAACACCACAGAGGTTTCATCAGTGACCGTGACAGAAACAATGTATCTGATTGTGTGTGTGTGAGTGTGTGTGTGTGTGCGCGCGCGTGTATGAGCGAATGAGTGAGTGAGTGAATGAGTGCGTGGAAAGAGATAATATATATATATATAGGTCGGGCTTCTTTCAGTTTCCGTCTATCAAGTCCGCTAAGAAGACATCGGTCGGCCCGAGGCTATTGCAGGCGACACTCGCCCAAGTGTCCGTGCAGTGGAAGTGAATCTGGGATCAAATGGTTGGGACGGAAGCTTCTTGCTGTATATTTTGTTTCCCTCTTGTGACTGCAAAGAAGAAAGACTCCAAAACGCGCGCGCGCACATACACACACTCACACACACACACACACACACACACATCCCATAACCCCCGCAAATAGAAAAGAACATAAAAAAAAACTTTTGTATTTTCTATGGAAGTTAATTTTGTTGGGAGAACAAGAAGATTCCTGGGATAATTTGGTCAGACAGCATTTATCTGATGGCCTCTCTCTCCACCGCCGTGGCCACCCCGCAAAAATATATCTAAGGTGAGTGGTGGCGGTGGTGGTGGTGGGGATGATGGCGGTAGCGGTAGTGGCTGTGGCGTTGGCGCTGATGTGAGGTGGCCATGGTGGTGGTGGTACTGGTTGTGGTCGTTGTGGTGAAAGTGGGGTGGTGATGGTGTTAATGGTGAGTGCTGGCCGTGGTGTTGGTGTTGGTGTTGGTGGTGGTGGTGGTGGTGGTGGTGGAACGAATCACATTGATGATAACACTGACGATGACATTTTATTGATAAGACGATAACAACGACTACGACCGATGATATGATGACGACGATGATATGATGACGACGACGACGAGGGACGATAATATCAATGACGTTGGCGACGATGGCCATAAGAATGATAGCGACGACCACAATGACAACAACGATGACAACGTCGATGCGATGATAATCGAAGTGATGAGAAAATACTTTATAATATAGTGTTCTCGATTATTATTATTATTATCATTATTATTAAGACGGCGAGCTGGCAGAATCGTTAGCACGCCGGGCGAAATGCTTAGCGCTAATTCGTCAGCCGCTACGTTCTGAGTTCAAATTCCGCAGAGGTCGACTTTGCCTATCATCCTTTCGGGGTCGTGTTCCTTTTTGCTGAAGAGCGTAGACTCGAAATGTAAAAAACTTTCTCACCTTCCCGAGCGTTAAACTAATACACCTGCTTGTTGTTTATATACCTGTCTTCGTCTTTTTTTTTCTGTAAATTTCAACTGCATATATATATATATGCATATACTAGACTACCCGTGATCCGTTGGGTCACCAGTAATTAAAGGTACTCGAAAAAACCGCGTACCTCGGGAATCTGTGGTGATGAGGTTACAATAATTAAGAGATCTGTAGGTGCGAGTACGGAAGATGACCGTGTAGTCGTTTCGGTCATAGTGGCAATAGTAGTGGTGGTGGAGGCGATGGTTGCCTTATTGATGGTGGTGGTGGTGGTGTCGGTGCTAGTTTTGGTATTGGTGGGGTTGGTGGTGGTGGTGCAGTGACGGTGTTGGTGGGGGTGATGATAGGGCGGAGACTCTCACAATGTAAGGCGTGAGGAGGGGGAAGCTGCAGATAATGGTGGTGGGGGTATTGGTGATAGTGGCGGCGGTGGCGGTGGTGGTGGTGGTGGTGGTGGTGATGGTGCTGCTGCTGGTGCTGGTGCTGGTGGTGCTGGCAGAGGTGGTGGTGATGATGGTGGTGGTGGTGGTGGCGGAGTTATTGGCTGTCATCTGAGCCTTGTTGATCGTGATGGTGCTGGTGATGGTGAACGTAATGGCAGTGGTGGTGACGGTGGTGGTGGCGGTGGTGTTGGCAGTGGTGGTGGTGGTGGTGGTGGTGGTGGTGGTAGTAGGAGGTAGTGTGACGTTGTTGATGGTGTCAAAGTCCACCAAGACGATGTCAAGACAATGAATTATAATGATGAAAATTGGGACATCATCTTTTATTATGATGTTTATTAATATTTGTGGGAGGAGGGGGTCCCACCTCGACCCACCACTCCACTCCTCTATTTTCAAACTCCTACTTCCCCTCACCCTCTTTCTCTTCACATGTTTTTTTTCTGTTCTTTGGTTTTTGTCTTTTTTTTCTAGGTGTCTCCTACTTCCTATCCTGGTCGCCCATCCTCCTCCTTCCTACATTTCACACTTCCCCTTTCACTACTTTCCACATGCACATATATATATATATATATATATACATATACACACGCATATACACATATCCGTGCACGCAGAGAAACATACATACATGCACACATATATACGCTCTTTCAAACACACGCAAACATAAGCATACATCCACGCACATCCATAAATATAAACGCCCAGACCAAATTCACACACGCAACACACACACACTAACACAGCCACATACACACTTACACACGCATACACATATATATACCCAAAGAAAATCACTCACGCACACGCACAAATAAACACATACATAAGCATATACGTTATTATTTAAAATGGCCTTCAATACATTCATGATCTGAACCTAAAAGCCTCTACCTGGACGCAGGATGTGCTAGAAACTGAAACCAAATCTTCGTACCAAATAAAAATGTAGTATTGCCAGGTGGTAAGAAGGTTGCTTTCCAACCGCATGTTTCCGGTATCAGTCCCGCCTTGGACAAGTGCCTTTTACCAAAGCTCCGGGTCCTACCAAAGTCTTGTAAATGGACTTGGCAGGCAGAAACTGAAAGAAGCCCGTCATGTATTCAACTACATCCCCCACACACATATGTGTGTATGTATGTTTATATGTGTGTGTGTGTGTGTGCCTCTGTGTTGGCGTTTGTCCTCCACCATCGCATAAAAACCGGTGTTGGTTTCTTTATGTCTTTCATAACAAAACAGTTCGGCAAACAGAGAACGTGAAAATTAGTTCCTGATCTCAAATAATAATAATAATGATAATAATAATATAATAATAATAATAATAATAATAATAATAATAATAATAATAATAATAATAATAATAATAAAAAGTACTCGGGTCAACTTGTTCTACTAAATCTCTTCAAGGCAGTGCTCCTGCATGGCCGCGGTCCAATTACTGAAACAAACAAAAAAATAAAAGGTAATTGGATAACATTGTCTTCGAATGACTGTTTAAAGACATCGAAGATGAGATAATGGACGCAATGGTTCCATCATTCGTCAGATTTTGGCTGTTGAGAAATGAGTCTTTGTCGGTCTACAATAACATAGCGGTTCGATCGACAACTAGAGAACGATAAAATAAGAGGAATATCATACTGATTCACTTAAAGCCTTCAACATGCTACAGCATGGCCGGCTGCTGTCCAGTGAAAGAAATACGTGAAAGAATAACAGAGTATAGATCTTAGCAGCTGCACCAGCAGTGCTAGTCCTGGCGGTAGCGGTGGTGGTGGTGGTTGTGGTGGTGGTGGTAGTAGTAGTAGTAGTAGTAGTAGTAGTAGTAGGTGAGCGAGTGAGAAAGAACTAAAATCGAAATAAAGAGAACGAAAAAATATATCATGAATGAAAAAGACATGAAAGAAGCAGAAGATGAAAGAAAGGGGAAAAAAGAAAGAAGAAAGAAAGAAAGAAGAAAGAAAGCAGAAAGAAAGAAAGAAAGAAAGAAGGAAGGAAAGAAGGAAGGAAGGAAGGAAGGAAGGAGAAAAGAAAGAAAAAGGAAGAGAAAGAAAAAGGAAGAGAAAGAAAAAGGAAGAGAAAGAAAGAAAGGAATAAAGAATGAAAGAAAAAAGAAAGTAAGTCAGGAAAAAAGAAAGAATGAAAGATAGATAGAAAGAAAGGAAGTAAAGAAAAAGAAAAACAGAAAGAAAAAACAAGGAAAGAAAGAAAGAAGAAAGTATGCGTGAAGGAAAGAAAGAAAAATGATCGAAAAGAAATGAATGAACGAATAAGCGACAACAAAGAAAAGGTTAATGAGTAAAATAGAAAGATAGGACGAACGAAGACGAAGAAGAACAAAGAGAAAGAGGACGAAGAAGAAGAAGAAGACGAAGAAGAAGAAGAAGAAGAAGAAGAAGAAGAAGAAGAAGAAGAAGAAGAAGAAGAAGAAGAAGAAGAAGAAGAAATGTTAAAACAACGAAGCGATGAGAAGAAACAAACGAGAAAGAAAAAAACCCCAAGAAAACAACAAAAACAACAACAAGAAAAGAAACGAAATATGAAAGAAAGAAGGTGAACGAGTGAAAGATCGATTGTTGTTATCAAGCGAGACACGCATCAATTATATCGATTTATGGATAGAGTTGTTGTTATTGTTGTCGTCGTTGTGGTTGATGGTGGCGGCGGCGGCTGCGGTGGTGTCTGATGTTAAAATGGCTGCCCTGTTAAAACAAAAACAACAAAACAAAATGTCGTTTGGTGTAGTTGAAGTCATGCTTACACAGTCTTTCTTCGTTCGGTTATACTTTGTACTCCGGTCTAATGTTCACTTGAGACTACTACTACTACTACTACTACTACTACTACTACTACTACTACTACTACTACTACTACTGGTGGTGGTGGCACTGCTACTGTTGTTTTTGTCTTTCTTGACTTTGGTCTATTGAAGCGATTCTTAATTATTTTTGTCTTAGGAACCTTTAAATGATTTTCCAAAAAGGCGTGAATCCCAGACATATTTTTCCGGTCAACTCT
>NC_142940.1:6869419-6876919 GCF_046866305.1 Octopus bimaculoides | reverse complement strand
CCTAATTTTGCACCCCACCGTACATATTGGTCTCTTATATATATATATATATATATATATATATATATATATACATATATATATATATATATATATATATATATATATATATATATATATATATATATATATATACATATATATATATATATACATATATATATATATACATATATATATATATATATATATATATATATATATATATATATATATATATATATATATATATATATATATATACATATATATATATGAGAGAGAAAGATTCAGTTAATTCATTAAAAAGTGGGTGAGTTTCAGGTGTGATTCGTATGAATAGGCTAACATTCAGCTACCTCCTATAGACAGAAGAACCACAATTGGGGCTGTTGTCCCCAAATGGCTCGTTTCGT
Organism: Octopus bimaculoides; assembly: GCF_046866305.1. NCBI lineage: Eukaryota > Metazoa > Mollusca > Cephalopoda > Octopoda > Octopodidae > Octopus > Octopus bimaculoides. Next base: position 6,876,524 of record NC_142940.1, on the reverse strand, counting down.
GTCTTTTCCTAAGTGTAACCTTATTTTACACACCTTTTTTGTCCTAATCGATTTAAAGTAAACCTGCTCCATTTTGCGGATTCGTCCTTCTTATGTCTTCTCATGTTTTCACCATTGTTGCATAAACTGAAACAAACATTGCTATAGCTAGTGTTGATATTGGGATTATTATTATTGTATGTGTTGTTGCTGTTCTTCTTCTTTTTCTTCTTGTCGTTACTCCAACTGCTTATATTGATGGTGGTGGTAACGATGTTGTTACTGTTATTCTGTATTCCTATTGATTGCCACTGCAGAAGAAACAATCCCATTATATACATACATACGTACGTACGTACATACATACATAGATACATGCATATATATATATATATATATATATATATATATATATATATATATATATATATATATATATATATATATATATATATCAAAAGCAGCAGAAATATCACAAAAACTGTTACTCAGAGTTTCACGTTCCCGTTCGTCGGGAACGTGAAACTCTGAGTAATAGTTTTTGTGATATTTCTGCTGCTTTTAATAAAGCATATTACTCTACCTCTGGTATTTGAGTACTCTTTCTTTTCACCTTCTTTCACATTTATGTGCCTACTCCGGTATATATATATATATATATATATATATATATATATATATATATATATATATACATATATGTATATATACATACGTACATACATACACTCATACATACATACACACATATATACATACAGACAAACATGTATAGAGACGCACACACACACACATACACACACACACACACACACACACACACACACAACTATTATTAATGTTTATTTTATGATCTTTCTACTCAGCTGACGACACTAACCAACAACCAAACATGTTTCTACAAAAAAGCAACAGAAAGAAAGATCGAAAGAAAGAACGAAAGAAAGAAAGAAAGAAAGAAAGAAAGAAAGAAAGAAAATAACATGCAAAAGAAAAAAAGAAAAAAAACCCAACAATGACAGCAAAACAACGGAGTGGCCTCCAACAGAAATGAACTGGTTCGTATAGTCTGTATTATTCTTCCCTTTCAACAAAGAATTACTGCAAACGAAGAAGACAATTTTACGAATCAGATCTTAACACCAATTAAATACTTTTTCATGCTGAGATTTTTGCAAAATCTATTCTATTTGTTGATTATTGTTGTTGTTGCTGTTGGTTGTATTTTTATGTATGTCTTCTGTTAGTTCTTTAACTCCGCTGCATTTCATTCGTTGTATTTTTCAACCTTTGTTCCTGTTTTTTTTTTTTCTTGTCCGGTTGTTTTGTAACTGTCATGTTTTTCTTCTTGTTCTTTTTTTTCTTTTAAATTTTATTTTCTATTCATTGCAAAACACACCTGTTGCTAAATCTTTAGTCAGTTTAGTCGTTACTCTGGTTACATACTGTGCACAATCGTAATGTCTGCCGTTCGTTCTTATAATAACAACCAGTAGAAAAACTGTCCGAAAGGAGGTCTTTCTGCTAACTGAACACAATTTGGCCGACGATGGATTAAATTTATAATTTGAAGACATGCTTTTACAGATACGAGTTTAGAAAATACTAACATAAAGTGAGAGAGCGAAAGAGAGAGAAACAGACAGACATAGACAGAGAGAATGACACGTAGAAAACCCTAACTATCTGGTAATAAACTGAAATTAATTAGTTTTCTGTAATTAAAATCTTCAATAATAAAATCTTGGAAATGACATTGCCATAAACATATACCGAATTTTAACGTGTATAAAGAAACCTCGTGTATAAGGAAACCTCCAATTTTGGAGGCTTAAAATTCGGAAAAAAAGGTTTTGTAAGGAATTATAATACTATCCATGTATAAGAAACTCCCATATTTCATAACCTAAGTTTTGGCAAAAAATGGTTCCGTATACACGTTAAAGTACGGTAATTGGAATTTTAAGAATTTTCTAGACAGTATAGATTTTAACAATTGCTTTCTTTTAGTAAAAGCCACATGCACCAAACCAACTAATAGGTAGTTTATTTTTTTAGGTTATCAATCACCTTTGCTTTTGATTTCAGCGAAATGAACAGAACCCATTTCTTTCTGTTTTATACCTGTGTTTGAACTATGCACTCCTCTCTCTCTTTCTCCGTGTCTATGTATGCATGCCTATCTATGTATATGTCGGTTTCTTTTGAACGTCCGTGCAGGAAAAGAAAGATGGTCACGTGAGAAAAAGAAAGATGGACGATGGTCACGTGTGAGCAACGAGAGAGTGACAGAGAGAGACAGAGAGAGACAGAGAGAGAGAGAGAGAGAGAGAGAGAGAGAGAGAAAGAGAAAGGAAAGGAGAGAGAGAGAGATAGAAAACGGTGAAGGAAAGAGGGGGAGAAAAAGGGAATTAGAGAAGGATGGAAGAAGAAAACAGTATATATACTTTTATACATACTTTTCTTCGGTGAATAAGGAGTAACCAGTCTATCATTGGTGTCATGTTCAGAGAGATATTAAGTTTGTATCTTGGGACGATAAAAACATAATGGGGACGATAAAAACATAATGGGGACGATAAAAACATAATGGGGACGAACACCAACGTCCTAAGTTGCTGACTCGAATATTAGTGACATCTCTCTCTCTCAACATGAAACTAATGGTTGTTTTGTTAATCCACGAAAGGATACTGTTATACAGCACAGGACACAATACGGTTTTGCATCGGTTTTTTAGCATTCGAGTAATGCCAACCGGTTGGTTAGACGGACAGGTCAGCATTCCACATTCTGATCAGAAGCCTATTCTGTCGCAGGATGGTTCATTTGGAGCTGAGTGGTCTGCAGCAACATGAAATGGAATGCCTTGCTCAAGATTTCAACATGTTGCTCGGTCCCAATATCGAAACCACAATTTAGCGATCGCCAGTACAGTGCAGTAACTGGTAGGCTACGCACCTTCGCATACATACGCACACACACACACACACACACACACACACACACACACACACATATCGTATACAAATGTTTATATACATGCATCTATACATATATATGTGTGTGTGTACATGTGTATATATATACATACTTTATACATATATGTGCGTATACATCTGTGCCTATCTGTATCTGTCTTGTAATTCTATCGATGCATGTGTATATATATATATATATATATATATATATATATATATATATATATATATATATATATATATATATATATATATATATATATATATATATATATATACATATATATATACATACATGCATTATACATACGTGTGGATGTGTATGTACACCTATCTGTATCCGTGTTTATATTTCCATCGATCCAAAGAGCGCTTATGTCACGTCTCTCCATAACCCTAAACTTAGCGGTTCGACAAATACTATTCGATTATATAAGTGCCAGAATAATATACTGCATATCGGGTTCGATGTTCAATGTGATTTATTGAATTCTTGAAGGCGGAAAAAATACCTGCAAAAACGCATTCCAATTACTGGGAGCAATAAATATATATATATATATATATATATATATATATATATATATATATATATATATATATATATATATACATGTATGGATGTATGCATATGTGTATGTATGTATAAACAATCATATATGTATACATTCATACATAGTCATACATATGTGAATCACTTAATAATATATCTTTGCCAGGATAATATCTTCCACCCAGAGACACCGAAGAACGATGGCGGGGTAAAATAATTATATCTCCTGCATCCAAATACATATGTATATATATATATACGCATTTATATATGTATATATGTATATGCATACACACATATATAAAGAGATAGAGGGTGGGGAGTATAGGGACTAAGCGAAGCGAACAGAAAGTAATAAAATGAACGCAAACGGATTGTTTTGTTTTATTTTATTTTAGTCACTTTTTTATGTAAATATAAGGTAAATAAATAAATATATAAACTAACACATAAATCAAGCAAGAAAGAAATAAAAGAAGGGAAAGAGAAAGAAGGAGAAAGAAATAGCAGTATAAGGAAGAGACAGAAAAAAAAAGAGAATAAACAGCCTTTAAAAATATGGCAGTTGAGAAATGCAAAATACAAAAATATAAATATATATAATATAATAATAAAAACCTGTATAATCCAGCCCTTATCATCGATTGGATGATAACTACCTTCATCAGAGGATAACCCTTAATGAATCGCAGGCCTAATTTGATCTATGTCCGATTAATCAGCTCGTAATCCTTTCAATGCTTGTTAGTGAGTTTGCAAATGGCGGACAAGGCGTACATGATGAACAAGAGCGGCGAATAGGAGAGTTCCACTCGCTGGTACTAACGCCGCTACGCTTTTTAACACCTCACCGCCAGCCTGTTTGTTTCCATAACGAGGCTTTATAATACACGGCTCAGAAATCGAGCTGTGACTAATCCGCATTTAATGCGCAGACGATGGGGGTGAAAGGCCATTGCAAAAATGTCAATCAGCGAAACCTAATAAGATGCATCATTTTCGAAGCCTTTCCCCGAAATATGATATGATGTGTGATATATATACGTGTGTGTGTGCGTGTGCGTGTGTGTATGTGTGTGCGTGTGTGTGTATATATATATGCATATATATATATATATATATATATATATATATATATATATATATATATATATATATATATATATATATATATATACATATATACACGCACACGAATATGTATTACATTTTACACATAGCTTCACAAGCATGTGCATATACGCGCGCGTGCGCCCTCCCCGTATGTATATATATATATATATATATACATACATGTATATACATTACTGTGCTAAAGGATATGCTTGTGTCGGTATGTGTACGTGTGCGCACGCATGTAAATATGTATATGTATATAGATATGCACTTATGTATATGTGCATACGTATATGTGTGTGTATATATAAGTGCGTGTGCAGGTATGTATATACATATGTATATATATATATATATATATATATATATATATATATATATATATAAATGTGTGTGTGTATGTGTGAGCATGAGTGTGTGTGGATATTAAATACACCAATAGATACATCGTGATTCCTGCACATATATGTATTAACAAAACATACATACATACATACATATAGAAATATGTGTATATGTATGTACGCATATACATGTATATATATATATATCTATGTATCATATATATATATATATATAGATAGATAGATAGATAGATAGATAGATAGATAGATAGATAGATAGATAGATAGATAGATAGATACACATACACAAACATGCAGACACTCATGCGCGTGTACTTATATTCACACACATATATTTGTTGATTATTTGTATGAATTATACTCAGCATTTGATATCAATCTTGTCATCATCATCATCATAATAATAATAATCGTCGTGGTCGTCATCATTGTCGTCATCATCATCATCATCATCGCCGTCGTCGTAGTCGTCGTCATCGTGACAGTGACAGAGAAAGAGAGAGAGCAAGAGAGAGGGATAAATAGATATAAATATGTCTGTGTGTCTGTGCATATGCACGTGTGTGTGCGTGTGTGTTTGTGGCTGTATTTATCCTCTGTCCCACCGCTTGACAACCGGTGTCGGTTTCTTTACGTCCCGGTGACTTAACCATTCAGCTATAGAAATCGATAGAATGCGTCGATTTTTTCGATAGGTGTCGATTTGTTCGATAGGTGTAAATATTACTAGGCATCACACACAGACACAGATACGAGGCTAACTTTGAGTGACGGAGGAAAACTAACTTCAGACATACGAAAATATTAGCTGGTCCCGACATTGTAACTTCTATAGTATGTATACCCACTTATCCCTCTTCTTTGCCCAATATTCCCAAGAAGGCCGTTGGGTAGAGTCTTCAGTTAGTTCCTCCATAGATTTCTATCAGAAGCAACCATCCTTAGACTTCCCTGCTTGATTCCAAAGTGTGATCGACTGGGACAATGGATATAATTCAACCATCTCGTTCCTGGCCAACATCTAAGTCTCCTGCCGGTTTTTTCGGCTTGAAGAATCTATGTTGCGATTCTTTCCAGCAGCATTCTCATCGCAACCGACCAGGTATTCTGTCTCCGGCAGGTCTTCGACAAAATCGTAGGAATACTGCTTAGGGGACTCGCTTGCTTTGTAGACCACGAAAAGGTTTATGCTTGCTCGCCGAGAAACACGTTGTGGTCCAAAGCAACAACAGCACAAACAACAACGCCAATAACATCAAAAAACACAAAGAATAACAACGACACCAACAACAACAACGACAGCATCACCATCACCACTAAAGCAACAACTATAACAACAACAAGAATTCTGGCGATGATGGCGTTAACCTAACAAGACGGCCATGTTAATATCTTACGGCAGCCATGACAGTTCTTTATTGATCGGGGAAGAAAAAACGCGGAAATAATGGACAACGTCATTGCTGAAGTTGATATGGTTCTTTCTGTCAAAAAAATAGTACAGTCACAGACTAAAAGCATATCAATTACCAATATGCAAATAATTCACTTACCCATATACTTCTTCCTCTTACTGATGACCTCCTGTTTTTTCTTCTCGTTCTTCGTATCATAATTTCACTTATCTTCTCATTCTTTTCATTCTTTTTATTCTATTATCTTTCATTTAATTCCATCATTTCTTTCACATGCTATTATTATTATTCGTTGGATTCCATCTTTCCCTCCGAATTCTTTAATTTTCCTCATTCTTAACGCATTCTTTAACTCGTTTCCATGTATAATTCTTTAATTCGTTTCCATGTATGATTCTTCGAATTCTTTTATTCTGCCATTCCAAATTTCTCTCACCTTCTCACACCGTTTTTTAAAAATTCTTCTTATTCATTTACTTATTCATTCATTCATTCATTCATTTATTTATTTATTTTATATTACTAGCATTACTCCTTCTCCACATCGCTCTCTTTCTTTATCTCTCTCTCTCTATCTCTCTCTATCTCCCTTACTGACACTCTCTGCCTATTTCTTAATCAATCAATCAGTCACTTTATCTATTTTTTCTGTACATTAAACCAACCAGGTAGTCAACCAGATGGTTACCTACCGAC
>NC_142940.1:6864419-6866919 GCF_046866305.1 Octopus bimaculoides | reverse complement strand
TACATACATACACACATACATACACACATACATCCAAACATATAAACATACACACATACGTACATACATACATACATAAATACACACACACATGCATACATATATCTATGTAAGTATGTAATTATGTATGAGTATATGTATCTGTATATCTATGTATGTAATTCTACACAAATATATATTCGTTTATATATGCATATGTAAACGAAATGATATATCTACACGCACACACATACACAGACACACACACATACACACATACACACATATATATATATTTATATACATACATATACACATACATAAACAATATACGTTTTTATACATATATACATGTGTGTATGTATATGTCAACATTAGTGTGTGTGTACATGTGTGTGTGCGCGCGCGTTTGCCCTTGCTTGCTTGCGTGCATGTATACAGGGGTGGGTGAGAATGAGTAAGGGAATTTTGTTTGATCAGGTAAACCCTCGCCGCAACACACACAGGTACTCTCCTCACACACATACAGAAACAAGGAAAAACAACAACAACAGTAACAACATGCATATAAACCTAATAATCCCTTTTTATGAGTTTGCTATCCATCTCCATAAAAATTGACAATATTTTTGTTTAGAGTGTGTATTACATGTTATATTTCATGTTGCTCACATTTCATGTTGCTTATATTTCATGTTTTCCGTTGTTCGTTTTTGTTCGATTTTGTTAGTTCATATATATATATATATATATATATATATATATATATATATATATATATATGTATGTTCGTTCTTTGGACTTTATTTTCTTTTTTTTTTTATCAAAGAAATATCAAACGGAATGGCGTTCGGGATAAAGAGGAATGGAAAAAAAAAAGAAAAAAATTCAAAGAAATAAATGGGAATAAAACAACAACAAGAACAATGCCGAAACAAATTCGTTCTTCTCATCTGGCTTCTAAATTTAACCATCAAAATCTCACGCTGTGGAGGTCGCTTCTGCGTGGTTAATCGGTATGCTAGAAATAACAGCTGACTCGGTCTACATCAAGCAGGGGAAATCTTTTTCGAGAAGTGGGCCGCATAAAACATGGTTCATCATCATGCGGGCCGCACTAATAAGAAAATTATAGATGTAATTTTTTTTTTCCTCGTGCAATTAGGCAGGCAATTCAGAATGTCTCGTGGGCCGCAGTTTGCCCTGTGACTGCTCTAGGAAAAGATATAGTGACTAAAGTAATATTCAATATACGATGTCTGCAAATAATGATGATGATGAGGATTCTTTCTACTATAAGCACAAGGCCTGAAATTTGTGTGTGTGTGTGTGTGTGTGTGTGTGTGTGTGTGTGTGTGTGTGTGTGCGTGAGGTGAGACGAAACAGAATCCAAACGTACATGCAGTTACCTGTGTCAGTAATAATTACATTCATCGAGAATGCGTAGCAGAAAGAATATCAGTGTGGATGATGATGTTATGATTTGGAGACGTTTCAGGCTCCAAGACCGCTTGCAGTAAGCTAGCACAAAATGAGTATAAACACAAGGCATGAGTTTTACGATAAAATACAAAGTGCATTGGAATTTAAAGTAACGGAGAAGCGTTCTTAATACGAGCCAGTGGCTATGATGTTCTTTTATTCTTTTAGTCTTTTACGTGTTTCAGTCATTTTGACTGTGGCCATGCTTGAGCTCCATATTTTAGTCGAAGAAATCAACCCCTGGATTTATTCTTTGTAATCCTAGTACGTATTTTATTGGTGTCCTTTGCCGAACAGCTAAGGTACGAGGATGTAAACACACCAACATCGATTGTCAAGCGACAAACACTCACACAAACACACACAGACACACACACACACACACACACACACATATATATATATATATATATATATATATATATATATATATATATGTATATATATATATATATATATATGGGAGAATATACGAAAAAACAACAACAGACGAGGACAGGTGGTGTAAATAACAAAAGGATGTATTAGTATGACGCTCGGGAATACGGAAAGTCTTTGACGTTTCGAGCTACGCTCTTCAACAGAAAGAATACGGAGACAAGGAGAAAAACACGGAGAGAAAAAATTGAATAGTGTCCAGTCAACGGTCAATCATGCGATGGGCTTCTTTCAGTTTCCGTCTACCAAATCTACCCACAAGGCATTGGTCGGCCGGAGGCTATAGTACAAGACACTAACCACACACACACACACACACACACACACACACACACACACACACATATATATATATATGCATATTTATATATGTATATGTGTGTGTATGTGTATGTGTGTGTGTGTTTGCATGTGTTTGTGTGCGTGTTTGTCCCCACAACATCGCTTGACAACCGATGCTAGTGTGTTTACGTCCCCGTAACCCAGCGGTTCGGCAAATGAGACTGATAGAATAAGTACTAGGCTTACAAAGAATATGTCCTGGGATCGATTCGTTCGACTAAAGGCAGTACTCCAGTATGGCTGCAGTCAAATGACTGAA
>NC_142940.1:6841919-6846919 GCF_046866305.1 Octopus bimaculoides | reverse complement strand
TAAAGCCATCGTACATTTAGTATTAAGCAAGATATATTTCGGCCATATTGTATTATGACAGTGATACTTTATTTTATGCGAGCTAGTGGGATTTGAACTTAGAACGTAATGTGACGTTACTGAACTCCTCAAGGAATCATTTAGTCAGTCACTATATCGTTTCAGCCATTCCACGTGGTGTTCAGGATAAATTATGGTGACGGAAACCGACATTGACAAAAAGAGAAAAAGAAAAATTGTTTTAGAATTAGGCGAAAAGAAGGGGGGGGAATAGTGCGGATCAAGGAGAGAAAGGAATGTGAGTGGAAGGAGGAAAGGAAGGAGAAGAAAAATAAAGAAAGAAAGAAAGAAAGAAACAGTGAATGAGTGGTGTGAATACAAAGGCAAAGAAATGGAGAGATACAGAGAAAAAGAGAAAGGGAATGGATTTGGAAGTTAGAGAAAGATCGAAAGAGGGAGAGAGAGATAGAAAGAGAGTAGTAGAAAATAAAGGAGGAATAGAAGAGAAAGAAAGAGTGAAAGAGAAAAATAGTTAAAATAGTGAAAAAGAAACAAAGAAAGAGAAAAAGAGAGAAAGAAAAAATTAAGAGAGTAACGGCGCAGCATAGAGGGAGAAAAAAAAAGAAAAGGAATAATGAAGTTAAATACAGGAACATGAAGAAATAATACATACATATATACACACACACACACACACACACACACACACATATATATATATATATATATACACACACGCACACACAAACACATATATATTCACATTAATACATATACACATGCACATACACACACACACATATATGTATATTCACATACATACATACATATACATACATAAAAAAGTTATTCAACGACACTGACTTGTTTTCAAAGATTATTTTTATATGTATTTGTTGTTTATTTTTATATGTTTAATCTTAACGAAATTTTATTATTTTATTATAAGTATTATTGTTATTATCGTTATTATTATTATTTTTATTATTTGCATTACAATTTTATTATTTAATTATTATTTTATCATTTACATCATGTTTTCTATCTTGTGTGTGCATGTGTGCGTGTGTATGCGTGCGTGTATGTGCGCGGTTATATTTTCTAGCCACAAGTCACTCAAAAAAATAAAGTGAGAAGAAAATAGAAAGACGGAAAAGAAAAAGCAAGCAAAAATAAAAAAAAAAGAAAGAAAGAAACCAGCCCCTTCCTCGTCTGCCCTCCTCAACCAATCCCCCACCACCCTGCGACTCACACAATCCTTCCCACCGCACACACCTCCCCATCTAAAATTAGCTATTGCAGTTGGAATTATGGCATGTAAATCAGAAGAAAAAAAATATATATCAACCCCTGCAAACTATCTGTTCGAATTGATGTTGAAACGCCATTCATTTTACGAGACCGTGTTGAATGTACGATCACTTGTAGCCTCCATTTTGTTTTCTCTCATTTCTCGCTTGTTTCAACAGTAGCCATGTCTTTTGCTTTCTTTTTTTTTTTTTTGTGCTTAACTATTTATCATATTTTCTTTCTTTCTGTATTTTATTTATTCCTTTTCCATTTATTTCTTCATTTCTTTTATTATTTTATTTAGGAGATTTTCTTCAACTTCTTCATCACCAATTTTATAAAGCTTTTTTCATTTTATCACGTTTTAGAGTTACTGAAGTAGTTGTCGACGATGTTGTTAATAATATTATCACCGCTGTTGATGTAGCTGTTGTTGTTTAAATATGTTTGTTTACATTTTTGCTTTCAGTTTTCAGTTTCCGGTATGGTTAAATGTTTTTCGTTTCTTTTACATTTTTCCTTTTAATATATTTTTTCATTTATATATTTTTTTGTCAGCCCTACGATATATTGTTTTCTTTCTTATGTAAAGGCGAACATGTTTATTTATTTATTATTATTTATTCTTTTTTTCACAATAATATGGGTATTTATATATGAAACAGTGTAAACCAGCATACACGTATACATACCTGAAAACACACACATATGCACACTTACAAACATACATAGATATATATACACAGAAATATGCACAAAGTCACGGATGTTTATGTGTTATGAAACTTGGCGAACACTAAAAAAGAATAAGCGTATGCATAAATAAATGTTTAAAGATGTGTGTATGTGTGAGTGTGTGTATGCATATACATATACATAATTTGTGTATGTTACCTGACTATACATACATATATATATTCATAAATATACATATATAAGTATGCATATACACAAACGTACCGTGCGTATGTTACCTGAGTGTATATATATATATATATATATATATATATATATATATATATATATATATATATATGTATGTATGTATCTATCTATCTATCTATCTATGCATGTATGTATGTATACGTGCATATATACGCGCATGTCTTTCTGCATATATTTATGTTGAGTGTTTCATCTCTACGATCTATCTATATTTAAAATATATGTATGTGTGTATATATATATATATATATATATATATATATATATATATATAAGAATATGTATATACGTATATATACGTTCATATATAACGTATGTATAAGCATGTATGCAAATACATGTACATGTATATAAACACATCCATGCATACATATATCAATACATTTATACGTATCATGCTAAAATATTTCGAAAATACGATATACATAATTATTTAAGCAAACTTAAACACGCATAATACAAGGGTAATTTAGTGTCAACATATCTTATATACACCCTACCTGTCCCTCGTACATAAACATCTAACTGCGTAGACGCCATTACGAATTTCTAAATATCACTATAGTTAAAAAAAATGGAAATAAAATATACAGAGGTAAATTGATGTCTTTTTCGCTATAGATCGATTGTTACTTGGCTAGATAAATAGGTAAATAGAGATAGAGAAGAATATACATATGGATATATATATATATATATATATATATATATATATATATATATATATATATATATATATATATATATATATATATATATATATATATATAAACACACAAGCAGGTATGTGCCAAAAGACACAGTTTGAACGATATATGTATACAGTATACACAAACACACACACACACACATATATATATACTTGTACTTATAGGTAGATAGATAGATAGATACATACATACATACATACATACATACATACATACATACATGCATACATAAACGCACTTTCACATGTATGCACACATACATATACGAATATACCCACGCACACAAAATTACATTTCTAGCTATACATATATGCAAGTCGTTGTCTATCTATCTGTCTGTCTCTCTCTCTCTCTCTCTCTCTCTCTCTCTCTCTCTCTCTCTCTCTCTCTCTACACACACACATATATATATGTGTGTGTACCTGTATATATACATATGAGCACACACGCACGCATGCACACACACATATATGTAAATGTATATGTATATCAGTATATGTGTGTATGTATGTGTGCGTGTGAGTGAGTGAGTATGTGTGTGTGTGTTTGTGCGTGCGTATGTGGAATAAACAGACTAGCAAATTTGGACAGAGTGTAAGAACAACTGAGGCAGTGTCAACTTGCGAAAGCATTCCGTGATAGGTGCATTTTGTCCTGAACTGCTACTGGAATTTGAAACCATTTGCAATTGCGTTTGTCCAGGAATTTTCCATGATTGTCAAGAGAATGCATCGCAGCCATAGATCAGCATGATTTGTATTGTTGCTCGAAAGACGCTTGTCTTAAGCTCTCTGCTTAGATTTGATTTCTAAATGGTGTCCATCTTTGAGAGAGCCGGCCATGCATTTGCTGCGTGAATTTCAATATCTTTTTTTCTTATGTCGACCCAAAAACCTATAAAGAAAGCTAGACTGTGAGTGCACCACTTAACATCAAATGACAATTCCATACGGTAACCAGGTTCTTTATAGAAATTTTCCAGAAGATACCTCTAATGTAAACGAAAGGAGACCAAGATTCTGTGGACACTGATTTCGTAGCACTAATGATGTGGTGAGTCAAATGTTGACGTGAGAGCCAACTTATGGAAAGCGACTAAAGGGTCGTCCGGCCAGAACATTTACTGACCAACAGGCTGAAGACTCTGGTCAACTGAAGAACAAACTATTAAGAGCAATGAAGATGAGGGGATTATGAAGACAAGTAGTTTATGGCGTTCGTCCATACATACCAATACCAATAGTGGAAAGTAGCACTCAATACATTTGCTCGGTAGCTTTGCGTATTCAATAAGTTGAGTCACCTAATCATTATTCAAAATTCTTAGGCCCACAACGCTCCCCCCACACACACACACTCACACACACATGTATAAAGTAATCCCAACCATACAAATTCTAATGCAATTCACCGAATTATGCAATTAAGCGAATTCTCTTTCAGTAACAGATAATTGCATAAAATATGAATTCACTATATTGTTAGTAACAACCTATTGTTACTCTGTTACGCAATTTCGGATTACGGAATAAAAGTAGAAAAACACAGGGTTTTTTTATTGGCGGGGGGTATTTTCAATTATAGTAAATATTGTGTATTCATAATTTATTTATCAATCAACAAAATCGAAGCTATTTTTTTAGTCGTTGTTATCGATATGTATTATGATAATATTCGTTTGACTTATATTCTAGGAGTTTTTTTTTTGTTTGTTTGTTTGTTTCAATTCCTTTTGATCTTCTTTAATTACCCAGGCTTAACCAGGTTCCTGCGTCCCTTAAATGGCTTTTTCAGAACTTTTGAATTATTCAATGATAGCGACCAGGGTTACACGGGTTGAGAAAAGAACAACAGTGTATTGAGTGATTGATTTACATTCTGATGCTATCGATACTATCGATAAACATGAATACAAGTAAACGATGTCCATTCATCGCTTGATTTATAACTACACACACACACACACACACATACATATATATATATATATATATATATATATATACACATATTTACATCTATAATATATATAATATATTTCATATATATATATAT
>NC_142940.1:6824419-6826919 GCF_046866305.1 Octopus bimaculoides | reverse complement strand
TATACAGCATGATTATTCTGTCGGTGGTGGGGTGGGGGAATCCGTCTTATTTATATCGTTGTTGTTGTTATTGCTATGTTATTTATTTAGGATTGGATGTGTGTGTGTGTGTGTTCGTGCACGCGTATTTCTGCGTGCGTGTCTTCAACGTCCACCCTGCTCCCCACCCTCGTTTTTCATATGTCATGTCTTGTTGAAATAAATTATGAGTAGTAACTATGTAAGGACTATATACATGTGCGTATATATATATATATGCACTATTATTATTATTATTATTATTATCATTATCTTCCTCCTTCGTCCCTTCCTCTTCCCCCATCATCGTCGTCATCACCATCACCGCTATCTTTCATCCACGTAGTGTAAACACATCGCTTTCGTTTCTGCCTCGCTATAACGATCTGTTCTGGTCCTACCCAATGAAATTTCCTTTAGAGTACTTGCAAAAAAAGAACTTTAATTGCCTAAAGAGGTGCCACCCACTTAATACCCCACGTTAAACAACGCAGAAAAAAAAAAAAAAAAAAAAAGGGAGATTCGTTTCACAAACTTTTATAATTTTATTTGGCACGTATTACGTATTAGAGTTTTGCATTCAAAATGGCTGCCACACACAATTGTGCTACGAAACGAAATAGTACAAATGAGAAAAGACAACACTTATTCAAAACACGTGACTAAACATACAACAAGAAGAAAATAAACACTTTAGTGAATAATTCTTTTCTACTCTAGGCACAAGGCCCGAAATTTTGGGGGAGGAGACCGGTCGATTGGACAGACAGCTTTACTTGCAGTTTCTTTCCTAAATGCAAGTGGTTCCAATTCAGATTAGTATCCTTTCCGCAGAGAGAACCTCCGGCTGCGAAAACAGTTCAAAAAAACCAAAATCCTCACCGTTGACCAATCTCAAGAGAGTTCTTTGATTGCTTCAAGCGTCACCCGACGAGGGAACCATTTAAGTCGAAGTAAATCTGTCTAATGCTTTCTATAGCGATTTCCTTACAATACTTTACCGATTCTTCTCTTATTTTCTTTCGCAAACCACAAACACTTCTTGTTTATAATCGTTTCCATTAGTTTCCGCTTAATTAATGGTTTTAAATTTTGGCACAAGGCTAGCAATTGTGTGTGGGGGTGCAAGTCGATTACATCAACCCCTGTGCTCGACTGGTACTTATTTTACTGACCCCGGAAGGATAAAAGGCAAAGTCGACCCCGGTGGAATTTGAACTCAGGACCTAAAGTCGGAAGAAATACCGCACGCTGTCTCACGAATCTGCCAGCTCGGCGCTTGTTCCCGATTAACCATTAACCAACCAATGAGAGAACAACTATGTAGTAGCTTGATCTGCGAATACTAACACCCAAATCCCTCTCAAGTTACATCCTGGCCATTAAAGAAAAGAAAAAAAAGGATAAATATGTAACACATTGGATGATGTGGACCTAGATACATTGTGCCTGAATAAAAGATGAGTTGAGCATCAATAGCTCTGCATTGCCTGGACTGACTTTTGGTTCAAAACAAGAACAAGAGCAGCAGCAGCGGCCGCAGCAGCAGCAGAAGCATAGAAAACAACAGCTGTAATTAACCTCTTTAGTTAATTAATTGTTTTAGATATCAAATATCACCTCGTAGATGCACGCATGCATCACTCACAAGTAGTACCACAGTTGCAGCCACTACCGACACCACTTAAAAAAAAACAATACCACCAAGATCACAGACTAACCCCGCTACCACCACCTCCACCACCAGCATCATCACTACCATTATATCCCTCATCATTATCATCATCACCAACACCACCACCACCACCATCACAACCACTACCACCACAACCACCACCACCACCACCACCACCATAACTGCCGTGACAACCATCATCCCCACCACCACCACCACCACAACAACAACGACCACCACCACAACCACCACAACCACCACCACAACCACCAACATCACCTCCGTCACCACCATCATCATTCGTCTGCACCGTCATCAGCACTGAGTCCGCCGACACCAGCACCATTCCTCTACTATCTCCACCCTCCACCCTCAACCACCACCACCACCACCACTGTTAGCCTGACCACCACTGTCAGCCTGACCACCACTATCTCCACCGCCACCATCACCACAGTCACCATCACCACTTCATCGCAAGAAAGTCTGGCAACACTGAAACAACGACCAGGTCAGCAGACGTTTGACGCCATGGCTAAGTTCACTGTCCCTTAGAGTGACCAACTGTTGCATTACGTCATGTGTGTATATATTATATATATACATACACACACACACACACACTCTCTCTCTCTCTCTCTCTCTCACGCACACACACACATATTTATATACATGGCCATAAAATTCAAGATAAACTCTGTATTTTCGTAATTCTTAATATTTTTTGTTCTGTTATTTTCAAGAGAAAAAAAAAATCTCTGAATACTTTTATTCTGCAACAAACCTACACTCGGAAGTATATAACTA
>NC_142940.1:6811919-6814419 GCF_046866305.1 Octopus bimaculoides | reverse complement strand
GCCCCGATTTGTGACTGAACAAGTTGGAGAGAATCCTTTTCCGCTTTTTGTGGAAGCCACTTGTAAAGCGCTCTGTCTGCTGCCAGAAACCGCCAAAGGATGGCAAAACAGATCGATAGAATAAGTGATAGGCTTACAAAGTATTAGTCCTGTTGGGGGTCGATTTGTTCGATTACAGGCGGTGCTCCAGCATGGCCGCAGCCAAATGGCTGAAATACGTAAAACAATAATTAAAAAAATAAAAGAATATGCGTGTGTGTGTGTGTGAGTCTGCATGTGTGTGTGTGCGTGTGTACTGAAAATAAACACAAATAATATAACATCAAAACAAATAAAAAATACAAGAATTTGAAATGAACAATCAAGAGATAGCCTCGCTATCAAAATCTCACCAAGGGGCGCGCAGTGGTGTAACTGGAGAGCAGATATAAACGGAGAAAATTATTGGTATTTCTGCCCTCCAGGGTGTTGCGGTGGTGGCGATAGTGGTTCTTGTAGCGTGGTGGTTGTGGCGGCGGCGGTGGTGGTGGTGATTGCGGTGATGGTGGTGGTGCTAGTTTTGGCCTTGGTGGTGGCGGTGGTGGTTCGTCGTCGTCGTCGTCGTCGTAGTGATGGCGGTGGTGTAAATGGTTTCGCCCAGGATAACGTGTTGCATTGGTGGGCGGTGGTAGTGGTTGCAACGTGTTGTGGTCAGGCGGTAGTGTTGATTGCTTTAGTAGTGGTGGTAGTGGCGGTGGTGGTGGGCGTCGGCAGTCTGCGAGGTTTGTTGCGTCGGCGGTGGCCGCGACTGTAACGGTCGTGCTGGGTGCGACGGCGACGGCAGCGGCTGAGACGGTTGCAGCATCAGTGAAGCCCCGGTGGTGATGGTCACGGTGATGGTGGTAGTTGTGACCTTGGTGGAGTTGGTGGCAGTGATTGTGACGGACGTTGGTGGTGGCGGTGGTGGCGGTGGTGGCGGTGGTGGTGTGGTGGTGGTACTGGTCGTGCTGGTGCTGGTGCTGGTGGTGGTAGTGGTGGTGGTGGTGGTAGTGGTGGCGGTGGTGGTGTGGTGGTGGTGCTAGTGGTGGTGGTGGTGCTAGTGGTGGTGGTGGTGGTGGTGCTGGTGGTGCTGGTGGTGCTGGTGGTACTGGTGGTGCTGGTGGTGGTGATGGTGATGATGGTGGTGGTGGTGGTAGTGGTGGCGGTGGTGGTGTGGTGGTGGAGGTGGTGGTAGTGGTGGTGGTGCTGGTGGTGGTGGTGGTGGTGCTATGTATAGTTGTTGTAATTTCTAGTAATGCGCTAAAAGCAGGCAGTGGTGGGGGTTGTACGAAGGAAGGCCCTCGGTCAGTTCTCTAAGGTAACGACAAAACCTAAAACACTGGCAATCGCCATCCCATTGTTTGAACCGAATCTATCGCCCTTTGTTACTTAGCTCAGCGTTCCACCGTTCACTCAACCGAAACAGATCAACCAACCAACCGTATAATCGTCTTAAGATTTCCAGCTTTTTTTCTTGTTTTTATTTTATATATTTTTTTTTTTTGTGGGGTTTTGTTTCTGGATATTTTTGTATTTTTATCTTTTGTTGTGTTTTTTTTTTTAGTTTGGTTGGGTTTTTTTGTTTTATTGTTTTGGTTTTCGGGTTTTCAGTCTTCTTCATTTTTTTATTTTTTTTATTTTAGTTGTTATTTGTATTTTTGTGTATGCGTAGATGCGTCTCTATGTGTGAGTGTGTGTGTGTGTGTGTGTGTGTGTGTGTGTGTGTGTGTGTGTGTGTATTTATTTGCATGAGTTTATGTCTCTGTGTGTGTGTGTATGTGTGTGAGAGAGAATTTGTTTATGCCTGTGCGTATGTGCGAGAATGTGTGTATGTATGTGTTTGCGTAGGTGTGTGTAGGTGGATGTGTGTGTCTATATTAGTGTGTGTGTGTGTGTGTGTGTATATGAGTGCATGTGTATATGGATCATTTGCATGTGAGAGATGTGTGTGCGTGCGTGTGTGTGTGTGTGGATGTGTTTGTGTATGTATGTTGTGGTACGATGGGGAGTCGAAGTGAGTTTCTTGATGGTGGCGGTTTACTGGCGGTGTCGGGGTGGAGGGAGAGATAGAAATCTCTTTGTGGTTACAAATTAACGTGTGTGTGTATGTGTGTGTGTGTGTGTGTGTGTGTGTGTGTGTGTGTGTGTGTGTGCGTCGTGGGGATATTCAGGGTACACACACACTCACAAACACACACACACTCATAAGTGAATGAGTGTGTGCCTACATATTACACAAGCATATAGATACTTACACACCCACACACACAAACACATACAAACACACATAGTCATTATGTATATGTAAGTGTTGTTTGTATTTTTTACGTTTATTATTTTTCTATGTGTTTCAGTCATTAGACTACGGCCATGCTGGGGCACAGCTTTGAAGGGTTCAGCTAAAGAAATCGACCCCTTCGAAGCCTGGTAATGATTCTATTGTTTTTTTTACCGATAGGTGCAGGCGTGGCTGTGCAGTAAG
>NC_142940.1:6776919-6779419 GCF_046866305.1 Octopus bimaculoides | reverse complement strand
TAAGTTGATAATTTAAAACGGGAAATTGGCAGAACCATTACCACCACTGGCAAAATGCTTAGCGACATTTCGTCCATCTTTTGGTTCCGAGTTGAAATTCCACCAAGGTCGACTTTGCTTTTCATTCTTTCGTAGGAATTTTAAGAACCATTCAACGGAATTTTAAGAACCATTCAACGGAATTTTAAGAACCATTCAAAGACGTTGATCGTAAGCTCTTAAATAATAATACAACTATAACTAAACTATTCTCAATTTCATGAATTTATAAGCCAAAGAAATAGCGACAGAATTGGATAAAAGGCTGAATGCTTAGCTTTACGTAAACATTACATTACATTTAAGGCTCACGTACGAAATTTTACAAATTATCCATCATGCAGATTAATAAATCCAGCTAAAAACGAATTCAGTATAATGAATAAAACTACCACAGGCAATATTAACCTGAAGGTTAATTATAGAACAGAAACGCTTCAATCATAAACTAATCGCTTCTTACCTAAAAATGAGTAATAAACATCGATATAAATTTAACTAATTTGCATGATTTAATTTTATCTCTCAAAAGCCAAGATGTTTGGTTATGAAGAGTAATATTTAAATCGGTGACTGGAATAATAGAATATTTACTCACGTAAAATGATTACTTACATTTGATAACGAATCATGGGTAAAGAAATACTAATTTTTG
The DNA here is from genome assembly GCF_046866305.1 of Octopus bimaculoides. Taxonomy (NCBI): domain Eukaryota; kingdom Metazoa; phylum Mollusca; class Cephalopoda; order Octopoda; family Octopodidae; genus Octopus; species Octopus bimaculoides. The sequence continues at coordinate 6,778,725 of NC_142940.1, read as the reverse complement.
AAATTTTTTCCATATAGAAATGCGCAAATTAAACTCTTCAAAAATTTGTGAAATTAGTGGATTTATATTTTGGATTGGTTAAACAATATGCTTAATAATTTAATGTGCGGTCAATATCGAAACGGATGGATTACACAGATGTCAAATCAAATGTCAGGTGAGATAGCTGCAGGAAAATCTTACTTGAATCATTTTAAAGACTTAAACTCAGAGATTACAGTTAATATCTTACATTTTAGTCTTGTTCTGTGTTAAACGCTTCCTCATAAACGGAAGATATATCAAGAGAAGCACTTGATAAGCATATGCTAAGATTTTTCACTAAATTATTAATAATTGTTTTAAATACAGGCTCAATACCGGAATCTTAAATTAATAATGGCGGATGATCTGAGACAGTCTTTACTCAATGCAGCTGTTCGTTTGTCTTCAGCGTGAGTATTATTTGATTTTAGATCTAATGTTATAATCAGTATCAAAATTAATCTCTAGGTAAAAATCTTTAAATACTTCTTGTTAAGAATCATTTATTAATCTTTGTTGAGAATCTTTATTAAGAATCTATACCTGGTCTTAAACTATCTAGTAGGGCATCCATATTTTGTGTAATCCATCATCTCGATAAAGACCACATCAAAATCTTACTAGATATATTGTTTAACAAGTTCAAAATATAAATCGCAGCGAGTTCAAAAATTACTGAAGAGTCTGGACTGTCCATTCTTACATCGTTAAAAGCAGCTATGTTATGTAATGTGTGAATAAGCATTCTAAAGCAATCAAATCGTCCATTTCTTTTATTAACGGGCGAAAAGCATCCATTTTATCGACGAATATAGAAAAGCTTAGTAAATGAACAACAGACAGAATTGTATCATTCTGCAACATTTCCAACGATATTAAAAGCTTTTATAAATTCTATTTGTATATTCAGAAGCTTTATATTCATGTTTAATTTTTCGTTATAAACTACAAGTCTCGTTCATTTCTTTAATTTCGTGAAAAATCGGTAAAGTATGAAACTCAGAGTCACACTATATATGTTAGCATAAATTTACATTTATAAACACACACAAACGTATTCTATATATATAAACATACAGGTAAAAACACGCATATGTATGTATATATGCATGAATGCCTGTATGCATGTATTTATGTACGTATGTATGTATGTATGTATGTATGTATGTATGTATGTGTGTGTGTGTGTGTGTGTATGTATGTATGTATGCGTATGTATTATATATGTATTATGTATGTGTGTATGTATGTATGTATGTATGTATGCACGAGGTGGTATCAAAAATCTTCCGGACCAGTTTATATACATACATATGGACATAGAAACATATATATACACACATACTTAGATACAACACACATGCGTAGATACATACATACATGCATGCAGGCATGCAGTCATACATACATACATACATACATGCATGCATGCATGCATGTATGCATATAGATATACAAAGATACAAACATACATGCGAAAGCACAAACACACATACACACGCTAAAGACATACAAATAAACCGTAGTTCGTGTCCACCTCTTTTCACCTCTGATTCAACGGAGCCAACTTCTCGCATTATGACTACATACGTACGACATAGAAAATGCCAGGCACAAACAACGTAAATATTGGTAGAAAATGTCAGATTGAAGACTAAATAACCATTCCAAAGCTTTCCAAGAATCATACAATCTTAGAATCAAACAAATGAGGTGACCACTGCAAGAGGTAAATAACACTGGTCAGTCAATTCTGCAACAAACAAATCGTAGACTTCTCTT
>NC_142940.1:6771919-6774419 GCF_046866305.1 Octopus bimaculoides | reverse complement strand
ACATATATAGAAACACACACACTCATACGAAATTCACCAGTTGAAGATAAGCAACCTCAACGAAACGAATCAACCAATCAGAATCTTCGAACTGAAGCAAATTCTTTTGCCAAAATGGAATAATGTACTTAGAAGAAGATTCCAGTAGTTCCATGTGTGGAGAAAATGTTAAGGGAATCAAAACCATTTTTCTACTACAAATAATTGCTAATTTTGTTGTCTTACATTCCGACTTCCACAGTCGAATTCGATTATGTGTAGTTAGCACTTGTATGTCCAGAAGTCTACCAACTCAAATATTGCTCTTCTTCCCCATGTGCTCTCCATTTCTTCTTACTCATCTTCTTTCTCTCAAGTTTAGCTAACTCCTTCTTATTCCTTCAATTTCTTCTTTCTTTTTCTTTCCCTTTTGTCTTATTTTTTTTTTCTTTTGCAATATTTTTCTCCATTCCAGTCTCGTTCTTTTTTCTCCTCGTTTCTGTCTCTCTTTCTTCAACGATTTCTTTCAATTCAATAATTTTCTTTCGACTGAATTTCCACCATTTCATTCCATCACTCTTTCGCTTTTCTCTTTCAGCTTCTTCTCTCGTTCTCTTTCTCCCCCACCCCGTTTGGCTTTCCTTTTCTCTCTCTCAATATATATATATACATACATATATATATACATATATGTTATATATATATATATTATATATATATACATATATATTATATATATGTATACACATATATATACATACATATATATACACACACATATATATATATGTACACACACACACTCACACACAAACACACGTATATATGTGTAAGTGTTTGTGTGTCTGTGTATGTGTTTCTCTTCCTCCTTCCTCAACATTTCTTATACTTCACCCATTCCCCCCTTCATTCTCTCTTTATTATTATTATTATACTTTATTAAACTATATTAATTTCTCTTTCTTCAGACACTTTATTTTCTGTTTCCGTACATCCATCCATCCATCCATCCATTCATCCATCCATACATACATACATACATACATATATACATCATTCATCCAAACATTTACACGTGCGTACGTACAAAGTTGCGATATTGGTGCGTACGTACATGCATACTTATGTCTTTACATCTAAATAGAAATATCTATCTAACTGTCTTTCTGTCTATCAACCTATCTACCTGTCTATCTACCAATCTATCTATCTATCGATCTATCTACCTGTCTATCTATTAATCTATTTATCTATCTATCTCCCTTTCTATTTACCTATCTATCTATCTATTTATTTATCCATCCATATATATATGTGTGTGTGTGTGTGTGTGTGTGTGTATCTATCTATCAATCTGTCTGTCTGTCCATCTAGCTAGCTGCTTGTCTATCTATCTAACTATCTATCTATCTATCTATCTGCTCGCCGCCTTAACCAACGTTAATAATAACACCACCAGAGCTCAACAACAATAACGACAACATCATTAACAACAACAACAACAACAACAACAACAACAACAGCCAGAATAACGGCCACTAAAACTGTCCCTCTGTGTGAGCGTTTGTGTCAGTTGGAACTGACCACTAAATGCAAACATACAAAGAGCAGACATGACAGCATTTGTAATAAAATAACCGCCATATTTATTATCATATTTCATCCGGAGTATCAGATATATTTATGCATATATAGGCCCTTCATAGCAGATTTTATCGGTTCTCCAATGTAGATTTTATATGGCCTACATATCTAGTTTTATTGACTCCTTCTGCAGTATTTAGCCGTGACACAATGTACGTATCTTCTCACAAATACGCCTCCCCCTTTTATTTTCAGTAAAGAATTATAAAGATTTTTTAATTGGATACAATATCACGCAGCAGAAATTACGAAACGACCAGCATAGAAGATTTGTCTTTAGAGTTGGAATGTTGGTACTGTACATTATTAGATCGCTTTCTCCATGGAGTCGACGTTGCCTGTACAGACCCAAGGTGTACCACGGAACATAACACAGGAATTGAAACAACGATCACATGATCGCGACTGCAGCATGATAACCGTATAATTAGCTGAAACGAAATATCTTTCAATATTTAGTTGAGTTCAAGGCGGCGAGCTGGCAGAAGCGTTAGCACATACATGTATATAAATGTACATACATATATATATATATATATATATATATAGTTCAAAAAAACAATAACAAAGAAACAAAAAAACAACAAAGTGAGGACGTGATATGGATAGTATTATTGGACGCTCAGGAAGGAAAGAGAGAGTGTATGACGTTTCGGGCGTAGCCCTTCGTCGGAAAGATGGAAAGTTCGGAGAATGGAAGAACGGAGAAAGAGGAAAATGGTACCGATGCCCACGAGGTTACATTATGAAAAGGGGTTGCAAGCATTGTGGGGGAAAAAAAGAAAGAAAACGGCGAAGAAGGGACTGAAGATTTTGGATGAAGGAGTGAAGGTCAGGCATGGTGAGAGGATGTGCGTGTTTACACTTTTATATGTTT
>NC_142940.1:6761919-6764419 GCF_046866305.1 Octopus bimaculoides | reverse complement strand
TCAAAACGTCAAATACCCGTCCATTTTTTGCTCAGCATCAAACTAATACACCTTGTTTGTTGCCCCCCTCACCTGTCTATGTCTTCTGCTTTTTTTTTTTTGTATTTTGTGTTTTTGTGTTTGTGCTTCGTTTTCTTGTATTTTGTGTTTTTTTGTGTTTGTGCTTCGTTGGATTTACTATATATATATATATAGTAAATCCAAAAACAAAACGAAGCATAAACACAAAAAACAACAACGCAAGTACGTGGTACTTGTAAAATATTAGCAGACGCTCAAGGAAGGAAAGAAAGGTGGTTTTACATTTCGAGCAAAGCCCTCTCTTCGGAAACAGGGGACAAAGGTAAGTCCAATAGAAAAGGAAGACGGAGGGGAAAAAATCAGCGCGCGCGTGTGTGTGTGTGTGTTTGTGTGTGTGTGTTTGTGTGTGTATTACAATAACAAAGGATAACATTTAAAAAAAAATTTGATCAGTGGCCAGCATATAAAAAGACCGATTAAGGTGAAATTTATACATATAATTATAATTAAGGGCATAGAAATAAATTTTCTAGCCTATGTGCTGAAAATAGACTTTTTAAGTGGTGAGACGATTTAGCGTCTATTTTCAGCATATAGGCACACACACACACACACACACACACACACACACACACACACACACACACACACACACAAGAGGCACACACATATAAATGTATATCCTTTCTACTATAGGCTCAAATTTGAGGAAAGGGGCCAGTCGATGTAATCGACCTCAGTACATCACTGAAACTGACTTTATCGATCCCGAAAAGACGAAAGGCAAAGTCGATCTCGGCGGAATTTGAACTCAGAACGTAAAGACAGACGAAATGCCGCTAAGCATTTTGCCTATCGTGCCAACGATTCTGCCATCCCAACTTACAAACACACACACACACACACACACACACACACACACACACACACACACACACACGTACATAATGAGAATATATGCATGTGAGTTTCAATGAATGAGTGTGTACCTGTGAATGTATGTGAGTGACTGTGCACATGTATATATGAGAGTGTATATATGTTTGTTACAACCCCAGGAAAGAATATACACATGCCATCACCCAGCTGATGCAATTATGTCCAAGTTGGTTCCAAGTACAATGAAAACTGGGTATGGCTTCTTTGACAGCATCTACCCATTTCTCAGTCAATACACATACTAAAAGAATCGTTGCTCTGCAGATTTTGTCCGTTGAAGGCTCCTTAAGGTTCTTTTTAAAAAATGTGCAAACACGCTTAAAGATTTTTGATATTTAAAAAAAATAAAATGATAAAAATAAAGAATAAGCTGTCACAAATTTTCAGAAACTTTAATTTAATCTTTAAAAATATGTACATTCTAAACCGGAAATGTAATGAAAGAAATGGTTTGAGAGATTCTGTTTGAAGTTTGATTTAATGACAGACAGCTGGGTTTCCATGTTTTGCATCTGCAGTCGTTATATAATGGCGTATAAAATGAATATTCTGCTTTGGATAAAATACGTAGTTTGCAAGGGAAAAAAGTACTGAAATAATCTTTTTTGGTATCGGAAATTATTCCTCTTGTATAGAACCGGAACAAAGGCCACAGGACGTTTCGCCCTGTGGTGAGTCTTCGTTGTTCAACTATATCCCCCTCCCCACAAAATCCAGGCCTTGTGCCTATAGTAGAAAAGATTATTATTATTATTATTATTATTATTATTATTATTATTATTATTATTATTATTGTTTTTATTATTATTATTATCATCACCATTATCATTGAGTTCAAACTCGGCCGAGGTCGACTTTGCCTTCCATCCTTTCGGGGTCGATAAATTAAGTACCAGTGCAGCACTGGGGTCGATGTGATCGACTAGTCCCCTTCCCCAAAATGTCAGGCCTTGTGCTTCTAGTAGAAAGGATCTATCTATCTATCTATCTATCTATCTATCTATCTATCTATCTATATATATATATATATATATATATATATATATATATATATATATATATACATATATATATATATATATATATACATATATATATATATATATATATATATGTATATATGTATATATATATATGCTCACGCATGCATGCATATATATGTTTCTATGTATGTATGTAATGTATGTGTATATGTGTGTGTGTGTGTGTGTGTGTGTGTGTGTGTGTGTGTGTGTGTGTGTGTGGAGAGAGAACGAAAGAATGAAGGAAAGGAAGGAAGGAAACGAGAAAGAAAGAACCGTATAGGTCGGGAGAGATTCTATTACTTATACTTAAATGACTTCAAATCATTCTCCTCCTCCTCCTCTTCCTTCTCCTCTTGTTTCTCTTCTTTCTTCTTCCCTCTTACAATGGACCGACGGCTTGAACTCATCAATTAATTGTGGTAAGATCGTTACATGAAGTAAGTAATGGTTGCATTCAATGTTCAGAGGGCATAAAACATGGCGGCGGTGGGGGTTGGTGGGTGTAGGAGTTAAGT
>NC_142940.1:6746919-6751919 GCF_046866305.1 Octopus bimaculoides | reverse complement strand
ATTTTGTGCTTTTAATGTTGTTGTTAATGTGGTTCTTATTGGTCTTGTTGTTGTTGTTGTAAACGGAGTAACTTCTCGAAATAATTCATGACCCGTTCTGTGTGCATGCACGTTTTATTCATATGTATGTATGTATGTACGTATGTATATATGTGTATGTATATATATATATATATAAATATATATATATACACACCCACATTTGTACATACATGTTCACACACATATATACACACACACACATATACATACATACATATATACATTAGTGGATGCGTGCATGTATGCATGTTTATATATGTATGGATGTGCGAACATACGCTTGTATATATATATGTATTTATGCATATATATGTATTTATCTATGATTATGTATGGGGGGGTTATCTCTGTATATATTTGTGTATGAATGTATTGGGGTGTATATATATATATATATATATATATATATACACAAACATGCATACAGACATACATACTTACATGTATGTATGTATGTATGTATGTGTGTATGTATGTATGTATGTATGTATATATGCATGTCTGTATTATGAATGTATGCTCGCCTCTACGAAAGGTGCTCTGAGGTGCAGTACTATTTAAAACAGTTTCGTGCCATCAATTTAAGAAAGCGATGGGATTTAGCAAAGAAAATCAAAGTATATATATTGAAAGAGATAAAGCGATGTAGAAAATTGTGCGGAAGAAATAGAATGAGGTGAGGGCTGCAAGGGGACGATGGGTTCGCAAGAAGTAGGCAAGGGGATAGAAATGGCGGAGATGTGTGCCATTGTGAGTAAGTGGAAATAAGTGTCCAACAATATATATGCTAATATATCAATATCGTAATTCACATGTTTTGTAATATGAAAAAAGTACATGGTTAAAACATAGATAGATGCGGGCATACACACACATGTATGTATGTATGTATGTGTGTGTGTGTGTGTGTGTGTGTGTGTGTGTGTGTGTGCATGTATGCATACATATGTAAGTGTATTTGTGAGCAAGTTTATGTATTTATATATATTTATATATAAAAATGTGTATGTAATATGTACAAGGTGTTCAAAAAGTCTCTCCGCAGTGAATTTTTTCATTCTGGCTCTCCAAAATGTATTTCAAAAAATTGGGAAGAAGAGTCAACTAATGTATTGAAAATGAAAGACGACACTTTCAACACCTCTTATAAAGTTTTTTAAAGTCTTGTAAAGTCTAATATATTCTTTTGTAGTCTTTTACCATCTTATAAACATTTATTTTGCAATAAAATACTGACTGCGGAGGGACTTTTTGAACACACTGTGTATATATATACGTATATATGTATGTATGTTTATATATGTATGTATATATAGGCGTGTATGTATATGTTTGTGTGTCTGTGTTTGTCCCCCCAACATCGCTTGACAACCGATGCTGGTGTGTTTACGTCCCCGTAACTTGGCACATTTACAAACATAAACATGTTTCTTTTATAATATTTATATTTATGTGATGTATATCACAAGAGTGGAGGGGACACCGAGTAGAAGTATCTTGTGGTACTCGGCTTCTAATCTCCTTCTGTTCTGACAACGACCCCAAACCTTCAGAGATACACGTTAGAAAGTAAGGTGTTGCGTTTGAGATCATTTGTAATCCAGCACATACATACATACATACATACATACTTAGAAAAGTCCGAAGAAAATTTGGACCTCAGAAAGGAGAAAGCTAATTCGAAGACTGCAGATCCAATCCATCACTAGAACTGTAAAAATTTGTAACGCTTTCCTGGAGTTTATCATTTAAATATACATGAGCATGTCTGGATATGCAACTATATGCATGAGAATACATACATAAAGCGAAACATACATATCTGCACATACACATGCATACATACATACATACATACATACATACATACATACATACATACATACATACATACATGCAAAAACTACCCTGTTGTTGATGTTGAAATTCGAATGAAGGAGCCTTGAATCTAGGTTAGAGACCGGCTTTTTCTCTGTTGGCGAGAAATCTTGAAATAAAATTGAACAATAACATACATACATACATACATACATACATACATACATACATACATACATACATACATACATACATACGTATGATCAAAGGAACGAGTCATGAATTATTTCGAGAAGTTACACACACACATACACATGTGGTGTGAGAATTGAGTGACCTTTCCTCAAAGTCCCACGATTTTCTTCATATTTCCCTACATTTGGTTGAATATATTCCTATTACCAACCTAAGGTGTCCTGTAACTGTATCACTCATAGAAAGAGAAAGAGAGAGTGTGAGTGAGAGAGAGAGACAGAGAGCTCTATTATTATTATTATTATTATTATTATTATTGTTCAGTAGTTTTATTTTTATAACGTGCTTTCACTTCACTACCGAGCGCAGCTCTGTGCGCCTTGGGTATGTGCTGTGGTTTGCTGTGATGCTCTTATGGTTACTGTATTGAAAGTGTTTTGCGTAGGATGTGTGCAGTGCCCAGTAGTGCAATTTTCTGTATGTTATATATATTTATAAGTCCTGGTGTTTTTGTTATGTATTTGTCTGAATATTTTTTTATTATACCTAAGGCACCTACTATGATAGGAATTGTTTCTGTTTTTAGATTCCACATTCGAGTTACCTCTATTTCCAGGTCTTTGTATTTTGAAAGTTTTTCCATTTCTTTTAGGGAAACGTTGTCATCTGCTGGTATTGATACATTAATTAGAAAGCATTTTTTTCCTTCATGATCTTTGACAACTATATCTGGTCTATTTTCTTAATTTCTCTATCTGTGTGTATTGGCATATCCCTATTATTATTATTATTATTATCATTACTATTATTATTATTATGATCGACACTAGCGCCTCTTTCCTGAGCCTCTCGCCCTTCATACTGCACACATACACACACATCGCAGATGAATAATGCACATACACATATGTGCATATGTTGTAGTACAGCTAGCTAGCTAGCTACATAGATAGATAGATATACAGATATAGGGCAGGGAATTGCCAATTTCAGTATGTTGGTGAAGCAACTTATGCTGACCCCTATATATTTATGATTATAGATAGATAGATAGATAGATAGATAGATGCATACATATGTACGTAATATATATACGAAGTATTCATGCGTGTGTGTTTGGACATTATTGTCTGATTATGTTGCTAAGCATAGCTATATCTGTATTTGCGTATCCCTGTGCTGAGAGTTCTGTCTGTATATATATATATATATATGCGTATATAAATGTGTGTGTATGTATGTGTATGTGTGAGAGAGAGAAAGAGAGTACAATACGCCTCCTCTTCCAATGCAGTTCCTCATCCCAACCCGCCTGTCCCAAATGCTATTAATTTTACCGGTAAATAACAGATATAATAGAAAAGTTTTGCATATTAATAATTTCCTTATTTTCTGCAGACACAAAATTAGGTCTGATTCGTTCCGTTAATTGTCAGCCGTTTCGTTTGTTCCGTTCCTACATTTGTGTGTTTCATTTAGTCGAGGTTTGTTAGTTGTTACTAAGATTAGTTAATGGAAGAAATTATCAATAAACTGTGTGGTGGGGTGCAAGTGTCTGAATGAATGTGTACTTGTGTGACTGTGTATTCATGTGAACAAGTGTGTATGTGTATGTATGTTGTGGGTGAATGCATAAGTATGTACCTGTATGTGTGTATGTAAGTTTGTAATATGTGAGTGGACAGATAGACAGACAGACAGACAGACAGACAGACAGACAAATAGATAGATAGATAGATAGATAGATAGATAGATAGATAGATAGATAAACAGATATACAGACAGACACAGATAGACAGATAGTAAAACAAACAGATAGTAAAACAGACAGACAGACAGACAGACAGACAGACAGACAGACAGATAGATAGATAGATAGATAGATAGATAGATAGATAGATAGATAGATAGATAGATAGACACGGTGAGGATATCCTGTGTAGGAAAGGTTGCATGTAATAAAATCAAATAAAATTAAGCACGTTTTGGTACGGTATATTACGTTATATAACGGCATGAATACACAACAGTAATAATATACTAACAGTGTTGCACAGTGTAACCAGCACGATATTCATATATCTTATTAAAACATGGTGTTCTGGTTGCAGCACAATGGCGTGGAGGTGCCAAGCGGAATTAACAGTGATGACGGACTGGCAGGGCGGGTTGGAGTTGGAGCAGAAATGCTTAAAAAGGCGCAAATTCTTGGGGCATTTGTTGTTAATGTTCTTATTATATGTATTGTTAATTAAAAAAGATTACCCAGAGGTTGCTTGCGGTGAACTTCGTAGTTTGGGGGCGAGCATTTACTATTATTATTGTTATTAATATTATTATTATTTTCTTTCGTGTGGACACTTGGCAATATAGCTTCAGGCGAAAAAAACGTTGACGGCGGGTTGGTTGGCCCCGGCCCCCTTGCTTTAAACAAGAAAATTATATCATTTTGGGGTCACTTGTTGCACCTGAAATATAAAGATTAATTACATCCACTTCTTTTAATTTCGTTCTGCTGATCATATGACGGTGATGGTAGTGGTGGTGGTGGTGGTCGTCGTCGTCGTTGTCGTCGTCGTCGCCGTGCTGGTGGTATTGGTCAAGGTAGTGATTGTGGTGTTGGAGGCGGTGGTCGTGGTGGTGGTGGCGGTGGTCGTGGTGGTAGAGGTGGTCGTGATCGTGGTCGCAGTCGTGGTGGTGATGGTGCCGGTGGTGAAGGTGGTGGTGGTGAAGGTGGCGATTGTGGTGGTGGTGGTGACGGTAGTAGACTTACTGATGGTGGAGATTATGGTAGTGGTAGTAGTTGTGTTGGTTGTGGTGGTGGTGGTGGTGGTAGGGGGTGCTGCTGCTACTGGTAGTACTTGTGATTAAGGAGTTGACGAAAGCGGTGGAGGTGTTCACATAGTTTTGTTGCAATTGCTGGTAGTGAAGGTGATGACAATGGT
>NC_142940.1:6729419-6734419 GCF_046866305.1 Octopus bimaculoides | reverse complement strand
GAAATGAATTGTGACGTCACTGGTGCCAAGCTGTATCAGCTCCTTTGTCTTTCCCTTGGATAACATCGGTAGCGTGGAGAGGGTATGCATGGGCGACCGCTGGTCTTCCATAAAACAACCTTGCCCGGACTTGTACCTCGAAGGGGAACCTTCTAGGTGCAATCCCATAGTCATTCATGACCAAAAGGGGGTATCTTTACTCTTTATACGGTTGGTATATCTGTAGGCAACTCAATTGTGACGCATAATAAAAAAAATAGCATCCATTTCCTAAGCAGAACATAGTTTCGATCCACAGACCATTGAGTTACTGACCCAGCATGCTTTCAATGCACCACTGCGTTCAGCGAGTTATCGAACAAATATATAAAACATGTAATGTATTATTTCTTATCTTGTCTGCTTTGGGTCACATTATTTCTGTTACATCATCCATCATGTCTTATTTATTTATTCTTATCCATTTATTTCTATGCATTGGATTGTGTCAAATGTACGAAACATCGGAACTACTCAATACATGCTGCAATCCTCGGATGTTAATTTACTTATTGAAAAGTGATATTTTACTCTGCTGATACCCCGAGAGTCACATTTGACAACTGACACTTCGTCGTTTACGACGACGAGCATTCCAGTTGATCCGATCAATGGAACAGCCTGCTTGTGAAGTTAACATGCAAGTGGCTGAGCGCTCCGCAGACATGCGTAACCTTAACGTAGTTCTCAGGGAGATTCAGCGTGACACAGAATGTGACAAGGCTGGTCCTTTTGAGTTACGGGTACAACTCGATTTTTGCTAGCTTAGTGGAGTGGAGAAACGTGAAATAAAGTGTCTTGCTCAAGGACACACTGTGTCGCAGGGAATCGAATTCACGACCTTATTGATCCTGAGGTAAATATCCTAACGCTACGTTCTGAGTTCAAATTCCGTCGAGGTCGACTTTGCCTTTCATCCTTTCGGGGGTCGATGTAATCGACTAGTCCTCTACCCCCAAATTTCAGGCCTTGTGCCTGTAGTAGAAAGGATTATTAAGGTAGTGAGCTGGTAGAATCGTTAGCACGTCGCACAAAATACTTAGCGGTATTTCGCTCATCACTACATTCTGAGTTCAAATTCCGCCGAGGTCGACTTTGCCTTTCATTCCTTCGATAAAATAAATACGAGTTGAACACTGGGATCGATGTAATCGACTCATCTCCTCCCCCAAAATTGCAGTCCTTGTGGCAAAATTTGAAACCATTATTATTACTATTATTATTACAGGCTACCTTTATTTGAGAAAATACATTATTTTCTTGATTTACTTTGTTGCAGCAAGTATATCGTTTTGTTCATGCAACTTCATTATGCTGCACATGTAGTTGTATTTGTTGTTATTATTAGAGAGAAAAAGAGAGAGGTGGGGTTGTTTAGATAGGGGGTTTTTTGGTGATTGGGGTGGGGGTGGATTTTGTTCTTTACGTTTTTGCTTTGTATGAAAGTTCAATAAGATATAGAAAGGGAAGTAAAAATAGGAAGATTGTAAATAAAAGGAAAAAAAAAGGGAGAAATTGTATTTTGAAAAATCACCTGATGCTCCTTGGAAGCATATATATATATATATATATATATATATATATATATATATATAGAGAGAGAGAGAGAGAGAGAGAGAGAGAGAATTATATATCATGCATATAAATATATAATGCATATATATATATATATATAACAAGATATATATATACACACACTCGCACAATCATATATATATATATATATATATATATATATATATATATATATATATATATATATATATATATATATATACACATATATATACACATATATATACATACATACACTTGCGCACATACACATATAACTCGAAACGTACCAAAATCTAGAAACACTTCTTCAAGAACGTATTGGTGTTCAAACGAAACACACGCACATGCGTGCATAAGTATACACGTACACACACACACACACACACACACATAGACACACACACACATACATACACAGAAATTAAAAATAGCGCAAAATAATAAAATAAAATAAAAGCAAAGCAAAACAAACAACAACACAAATACGCAGAAAAAAAAAAACCATCAGATTTGACTTTAGAATTTGACCTGTTTTAAAGTGGAAAAACTGTGGGTAAAGAGAGGCGGTGTTTTTGTTGCTGTTATTATTATTATCATTATTATTATTATTATTATTATTATTATTATTATTATTATTATTATTATTATTATCATTATATAGTGCTTGTTTTGTTTTGTTTTTTCTTAGTAGTTTCGGTTGGGGTTTTTCGTGTTGCTGTGGTTATTTTTTGTTTTTTGTTGGTTTTTTTTTGCTTGTTTTTTTTTTGTTTTGTTGCTAGGTGTGTGGTTATTGTTCCTGCAGTTGTTGTTGTTGTTGTTGTTGTCGTCGTCACTGTTATAGTTTTTGTGTGGCTTTTTGTTGTTTCTGTTGATTTTAAAGTCTTTTTGTTCTTGGTTTCAAATGGAAACGGAAAAATTTAATTGATTTTCATATATATGTGTGTGTATGCACGTGTTCTTGTGTGTGTGTGTGTGTGTGTGTGTGTGTGTGTGTGTAAGTTTGTTTTGCTTGATTTTATTGTTTATGCATGTGTTTTTCTCAGTATTTTTGTATATGTGTGTATATGCGTACAAGTGTGTGTACGTGTGTAGCTTAGTATGCGTGTGAATATTGCTTAGTGTAAGCAATAATGTGTATATGTGGTTGGTTTTTATATTTTCATTTATTATTTATTTATTTATTTATTTATGTGTTTCAGCCAAGTGGCTGCGGTCATGCTGGTGCACCACAGATGCATGTGCGTGTATATGTGGATGCTAGTATATCTGTTGTATGTGTGTGATTGTTGCTTCGCGTGTGTGTATGCCTGTGTCATTATGTGTGCGTATAGGTGTGTGTATGTTTATGTGTGTGCGTGTGCGTGTATGTGTATCTGCTTCAGCATGTGTTATTGTGTGCGTGCGTACGTTGCGTGAGTGATTATGTTGAGTACATGTGTGTGTGTGTGTGTGTGTGTGTGTGTGTGTGTGTGTGTGTGTACACACAAAGATAGACGAAAGAAAGAAAGAAAGAAAGAAGAAGAAGAAGAAGAAGAAGAAGAAGAAGAAGAAGAAGAAGAAGAAGAAGAAAATGAAGAAGAAGAAGAAGAAGAAGAAGAAGAAGAAGAAGAAGAAGAAGAAGAAGAAGAAGAAGAAGAAAATGAAGAAGAAGAAGAAGAAGAAGAAGAAGAAGAAGAAGAAGAAGAAGAAGAAGAAGAAGAAGAAGAAGAAAATGGTTAACGCTGCCTTCGGGATACGAACCCCCATGATTGCTGTTTGGCGTACCGGGGTGCGAACCGTTACACCAAGACTTCATCACACATTTGACCACTCAGACTATATCCTGTTTTTATTCTTTACTCTCTTATTTTTCTAGTCAATCCTTAAATATTCAACGATAACTTCCTAACTGCACAAGAAGCACCACCACCACCACCGCCGCCGCCGCCGCCGCCGACGCCGCCGCCACCCTATAACCTTAGATATCCACAAGGATTCACTAATCTCGCAAGTGTTCAAAATCCTTCTCAAAATAATATTTCCTGTTCCTAAGAAGCAAGCTTTCTGTAGAAGCACTACAGGACATTCTATTCCAGTCCCCTTCAACCAGAGTACAAATGTACGACGCCCGTCATGACTACCCGTCTGATAAGGGTACCCCAGGCACATGCATCACAACCATGTGTGCGCCACATGGCGATCTCATATCAAGATAGACAGCGCATGACCTTACAGGTGGGGCCCAGTTAGAATTTTCTTTAGATCGAGTAGACCATCCCGCTGAAACGGTCCCAGAATAAGAGTTATTTAAGGATGTTGAGCAAAACACCTATGTTTCCAGAGGTGAATTATTCAGACCCCAAAGAATTCCTCTCAACACATGGCTATGATGTTCCCCAACTACTTCTGCTCATGATCAGAGATGCACATATTGTCAGCCACTAAGGCACATGCTCAACTGGTTAAGGTCAAACAACTGACAAGCAAATCTGTGGTATTGAGCAGAATATTTGCTCTTGCCGGACTTTTACTATCATCATTATGTATTATTATTATTATTATTATTATTATTATTATTATTATCATTATTATTATTATTATTATTATTATTATTATTATTATCATTATCATCATTATTATCACCGACATCATTCATTCATCCATTCATTGTAATACTCAAACAGTCGTAATTTTTCCTTTATTCGTTTTCCATCAGCTTCGATTTAAACTCAAAACCTAAGCAATTTATCGAAGTTTGGTCTTGTTCACACAATACAGTAAATTTTACAATACAAGAGCAATATTAATTGTGCAACGCACAAAAGAGCAACGGCATTATCAAAATCTGTATAAGAAGAATTATAAAGTAGCAGGGATCTCAGCAATCGTAACAAATAACTCAGTAGCGCTCCTACGTGTATTTAGCTAATGGTGATATCCTCAATCTATGAAGCAGTCAATAGAACAAGCAATGTTGAAGAAATTTAGCACTTCGTAAATCCGTTGTATGTAGCAACATTTGCTGTATATTTAACGAGGTGTAAATATAATACATGAATGGGAATAGAGAGTGGTTTTCGTTTAAATTATTGTACACGCGTTTCCATAACACAGCTATTTATTTGTTGATGAATTCATTACATAATATGAAATTTACATACGTAATTCCTATTATGTAGTTTAATATTTTGTATGAACAAATAAATAGCCGCTCTATGGAAACGTCCGTATGCTCTGTTTATATTTATTTTTAAATAGGAAAACTTATTTATTCCGTGCCGCAGGTTTTTTTTAAGTGAAAGTTTCTAGGTCCGAGTAAGACACCAGGAAAGTTATCTAGAATGGTATTTCGTCTGTCTTAACGTTCTGAGTTCAGATTCCGCCGAGGTCAACTTTACCTTTCAGCCTTTTGGGGTCGATAAATT
>NC_142940.1:6714419-6724419 GCF_046866305.1 Octopus bimaculoides | reverse complement strand
CGCTTCCCAATCACATGGATCCGGGTTCGGCACCTTGAGCAAGTGTCTCCTACTATAGCCTGAGGCTGACCAAAGCCCTGTGAGTGGATTTGGTAGATAGAAACTGAAAGAAGCCCGTCGTATACATATATATATATATATATATATATATATATATATATATATATATATATATATATATATATATATATTGGGGGTGGTTGTGTGGTAAGTAGCCACCACCACCACCATCACCACCATCACCACCACCATCACCACCACCACCATCACCACCATCACCATCACCACCATCACCACCACCATCACCACCACCACCATCACCACCATCACCACCACCACCATCACCACCATCACCACCACCATCACCACCACCACCATCACCACCATCACCGTCACCACCATCAACATCGCCACCACCACCACTACCACTACTACTACCACCATCACCATCGAGGCCACAACTACCACTACCATCACCACCACTACAACCACCAACACCACCACTAACACCAGAGCCATACTATTACTCCCACACAATTGTTACCATATCTACTTCCAACACCACATCACTAGTCACCATCGCCACCGCTACCACAGCTACCACCACCACCACCACCACCACCACCATCGACAACGCCACTACAATTACTACCGCTACTACGACAAGCTACTTCCGCCAACGCCATCACCACTAGACAATAAAACACCTTCAGCCACCGACAGCACCACCGCCATCACTACGATAAGACCGTTCGGTAAAGACGTATCTTTACGCAAGGTCAGATGTAGAGGAAAGGTCGAAATAGTGACGTTAAAAATCATTCAAGTATGGCGTTTAGCAAAGTCATGCTCCGGGGCGTGGTAAGTCGAAGGTGGGGCGGTGGCGGCAGGTAGGAGCAATGGATATCACTTTTAGACAACAGTGAGCAAAGAATATAAACAGAGAAATGTATAGGTGCATACATATACATGTGTATGTATATATAAATATATGCATACACACACGTATATACACACATACATACACGTGTGCTTGTGTGCATATGTATGTGAATGTGTGTATGCGTCTATATATATATATAAATATATATATATATTAAATCTACGTATGTATGTGTATAAAAGTAGATAGATATGTAACGCATCTATATATTTATATAAATATATATCCATATATATGCCTTTGTCTACCTATATGTAAATGTGAGTGTATATATGTGTGTGTGTGCGTGTATGTGCGTGAATATATATATATATATATATCTATATATATATATAAATAAATAGATAGATAGATATGTGTATGTGTGTATATATATATATATATATATATATATATATATATATGTATGTATGTATGTATGTATGTATACACACACACATAAGTACATACATATTTACATGCATATATACATACATACATACATATATATATATATATATATATATATATATATATATATATATATATATATATACATATATATATATATATATATATATATATATATATATATATATATATATATATATATATATATATACATATATATATATATATATATATATATATATATATATATATATATATATATATATATATATACATATACATATATATATCCTTTAAGTTCGTTTACGGGAAACACTTTTGAGTATAGGCATAAATTTACATTTGTGTATGTATACTAAATCTCCGAAAACCGAAAGTGTTTTCACGAAGGTCGTCTGCACACCAAAGCTTGCAGTTAACAGTTTTATTTCAATACAAATAGACTATAATGTTATGTAAGTTCTTTATTTAACTCGATCGGTGCGAATATTCATAACGTAAATGAATAAAACTGCGCAATACTTTCTGCTAGACCGTGCTTACGCAAAACTGCAAGGCTTTGAATATGTAGGTGTCTTGTTTAGTTTCTATTCTTAGTGATATTTTCCTCATAGCGACGACAAGGTGGTGAAATCGTCCACATGATCTATAAGGGTGGGCCTATCAATATTTTGTAATTGTATTCCAAATGGCACAGAACTGAAGTTCAACCTACGATCGAGACAAATACTCGTCAAGACTTTGTACATAAATCTGGGGCGTAGTCCTTGATTGTTTTTGAAAAGCACGACTTATGAATGAAGGTATATTCTATGATTATACTGTACTCGCATTTCTAAAATAAGAATATCTTGGAAGGGTTTAGGATAAGAAGATGCACACCTGTGTATATAACGTAAAAGGTCCGAAACTGTAAGGATCCTTTGAATGTTGACCGATGAGTAATTAGCTACGAGTTTTCTGTTTGTTATGTATGTTTTTGGTAGAATTTGTTGTCTTTGCTAAATTGTATTTTTGTTAATTTTTTAAAAATATGTATTTATATATCTTTTATCTTTTACTTGTTTAGGCCATTTGACTGCGGCCATGCTGGGGCACGGCCTTGAATGGTTTTAGTCAAACAAATCGATGAAGGACGTTTTTTGTTTTAGCTCAGTACTTACTCCATTAATTCCTTTTGCCAAACTTCTAAGTTACGAAGACGCAAACACACCAACACCGGTTGTCAAGCGATGGTGGTGGTGGTAGTGGTGGTGGTGGTGGTGGTGGTGGTGGAGAAGGAGGATAAACAGACACAAAGACACACACACAAAGATATATAAGATGTTGGTGTGTTTACGTCCCCGTAACTTAACGGTTCGGCCTAAGAGACCGATAGAATAAGTGATAGGCTTAAAAACAATAAGTCCTGGAGTCGATATGTTCGACTAAAGGCGGTGCTCCAGCATGGCCGCACTCAAATGACTGAAACAAATAAAAGAATAAAAGAATACTGTGTCTTTTTTATTTGGTTTTGGGTGAGAACCTTCTGTTGACAGTTTCACTGTTTTTTGTTCTTGGTTTTGGTTTTTTTTTTTTTGGTTTTTGTTTTTTATCATTTTACCTTTCTGCGTGTGTGTGATTGGCACAACCTTTTTAGGGGTCAATTGTGGTGGCGTTAAAACAAACAAACAAAAGCGTTACAGGCTCAAAATAAAGGCCCTCACCGCACCGCCCAGCCCCCCTCACCGCATACATACCGAGCAAATTAAAGCAAAACAATAGATAATAATAATAATAATAATAATAATAATAATAATAATAATAACAACTACAATAATAATGATAATAATAATAATAATAATAGAAATAATAATAATAATAATAATAATAATAATAATAATAATAATAATAATAATAATAATAAACAGTAGTAGTAGTAGTAGTGGTGGTGGTGGTGGTGGTGGTGGTGGTGGTGGTGATGGTGGTGGTGGTGGTGGTGGTGGTGGTGATGATGGTGGTGGTGGTGGTGGTGGTGTTGGTGGTGGAATTAAGTGAATAAAATCTCTTTCTCCACTTTTGGATCTGGTTGACATTTTCGAGACACTCCTTGAAACAGGAACTGAGTTCTGTAAGTGAGATCTGGCACCTAATCTACCCTTATGGGTTACTATAGGTCGTTGGCGAAGGGGTAAGATAGATAGATAGATAGATAGATAGATAGATAGATAGATAGATAGATAGATAGATAGATAGATAGATAGAGAGTTTGAAAGATAGACTGACACAGACACACAGACAGGCACGCAGCTAACAGTTACAGACAGACAGACAGACAGACAGACAGACAGACAGACAGACAGACAGATAGATAGATAGATAGGCACTTTAAAACTGCAAACTGAGTTTTCATTTCTTCTTAGATTTAACCCTTTAGAAGCAATTAACGAACCCAGAATGGGGTTTGAACACTCGAAACATTTTCTCCTCAAGTGCTACTGTAAGTCTTGGTGCGCCATCGAAATGCAAAGATAGTCTAGAAGAGTGTTTCAAGTAGATCCGCCAACGCAACTTACTTTCACTCGAATTAATAAGTTTCGATCTGGCAGAACCGTTCAGAATGTCCACAGGAAATGTTCTGAAAGAGCCTGGACATTGGTCAAGCTCCAAAATGCAACAAAGAGTACAAGACACGTATTGCCTGACTTTAAGAAAATCTGTGCGACAAGCGAATCGTGAAGACAAGAATTTCAAAATTAACAGTCCGTCGTATTTTGAAGCGTTGTCATTGGAAAAGTTATATTCCAAGAATAGTCCGTGCTCTCCATGAATATGATCCGGACCGAAGAATGGAATTTTGTGAGAGGTATTTGGCTAAATGTGCAGAAAATGCACACGCTCTAACAAACTTTGTGGTGAGGTTGCATCTAAATTAAATTACTCAATAAACCGCCACAATTGCACCTAAAAAGGCCGCCCTGAGAATCCACATCTTACGGAGAAACATCATGTTAATTTACTTACAACATGGTGCAATTTATCATCAAAGGGATTTTTTTTTTCAGTAGTGCGAGCGGTCCCATTTATTTGAAAGCGATATTTTGTCATCGCAAGCATGCAAGAGGACTTTGAAGATGTAGACTTTTATTTCTAGGCAGCCGAGGCAACCCCACACTGCCATAGTAATGGAAAGGCCTACCTTCATAAGATTTTACCAAGCAGATACATTGAACAAGTGGAGGCGCAATGGCCCAGTAGTTACGGCAGCGGACTCGCGGTCGTAGGATCGCGGTTTCGATTCCCAGACCGGGCGTTGTGAGTGTTTATTGAGCGAAAACACCTGAAGCTCCACGAGGCTCCGGCAGGGGATGGTGGCGAACCCTGCTGTACTCTTTCACCACAACTTTCTCTCACTCTTACTTCCTGTTTCTGTTGTACCTGTAATTCAAAGGGTCAGCCTTGTCACACTCTGTGTCACGCTAAATCTCCCCGAGAACTACGTTAAGGGTACACGTGTCTGTGGAGTGCTCAGCCACTTGCACGTTAATTTCACGAGCATGCTGTTCCGTTGATCGGATCAACTGGAACCCTCGTCGTCGTAACCGACGGAGTGCCAACCAACATTGAACAAAGAGGTTCAGGAGAGGTTCGGTGTTCGCCGGACCTCAAACCACAGGACATTTCTATGGGGACACTTACAAGATAAAGTTTACGGTACCAAACTGGCAACATTCGACGAATTGAAGACGGCCATTGAACGATAATGCCCACAACTACCGAACGAAATGTTTCTTCATGTCCATGATTCCATTGCATGGCGTTAACCGTTGTACCTGCAGCAGAGCGTGTATGTGTGTGTGTGTGTGTGTGTGTGTGTATATGTTTGTATGTCTATGTTTGTCCCTTCTCAGCATCGCTTGACATCCGATGCTGGTGTGTTTACGTCCCCGTAACCTAACGATAGAATAAGTACTAGGCTTCCAAAGAATAAGTCCTGGGGTCGATTTGCTCGACTAAAGGCGGTGCTCCAGCATGGCCGCAGTCAAATGACTGTGACAAGTAAAAGAATATGATAGGTAGGCAGACGGACACACAAACACAGGTAGATAGAAAGATAGGTGCGAATGAAAGAGAAAAAGAGAGTGAGAGAGAGAGGCGTATAGTCTTATTTATATATCTGTTTCTATGGGCATTTTATTATTTATCTATATATTTATTTTATCGTTTATTTATTTATCAATCATTAATAGTTCTCATGACCTCTGCGTGAATTTGGGAGGGAAACAGTAAATATGATATCTATAGGTCACAGACTACTGCTGCTGGTGACGGCGGTGGTGTCGATGAATGTGGTAATGATAATGGGGGTGGCGGGGTGGAGTGATGAAAATGGTAGCTGCGCAATGGTGGGGCTGTGTGCTGATGTTGAACGAGGGCGGGAGGGTGGGACAGACACGACGAAGGTAATCGCTGTGTAATAGCGATATTATTATGATGATGGTGGCGGCGGTGAGGAATTGATTGGGGTGGGTTGTAGTAGAAGTGTCGGTGCATGAGACACGATGGGGAAGTAGTGACGGGGAACCTGAGACGGCATTAGTAAACTGGCGACGGCGGCGGTGGTGGTGCTGCTGTGGTTGTTGTTGGTGGCGGTGGTAATGGTGGTGGTGGTGGTAATGGTGGTGGTGGTGGTGGTGGAGGTAATGGAGGTGGTGCTGGTGTTGTTGTTATTGTTATTTCTTTATTGCCCACAAGGGGCTAAACATAGAGGGGACAGACAAGGATAGACAAAGGGATTAAGACGATTACATCGACCCCAGTGCGTAACTGGTACTTATTTAATCGACCCCGAAAGGATGAAAGGCTAAGTCGACCTCGGCGGAATTTGAACTCGGAACGTAGCGGCAGACGAAATACCGCTAAGCATTTTGTTTTTGTTATTGTTATTATTGTTGTTGTTGTTGTTATTGTTGGTGCTGTTGGTGGTGGTGGTGGTGCTGCTGCTGCTGCTGTTATTGTTAGTGGTGGTAATGATGGTGGTGGTGGCGGTGGTGGTGATGGGATAGATAGATAGATAGTTTGCGCGTCAGAAATATAAAGTTAAAACTTACTTACAAATGGACGCGTAGCGTTCGATAATATAATAATACAAATGATATATGAGCATACGCATGTGTATATACATATATATATCACATCAGTTATTACACGAGGGTAAGTCAAAAATCCTGAGTAGCCTTGTTTCTGTAATTTGTAAAGATAAAAACACGGGTTGAACAATTAATTTATTTTATTTCTTATTTTTCAAAGGATTTCTTCAAGCGGTCTGTCTACAAGGTTACCTTTTACATCAGAGAAGAAAGTTTGGGGCTGGTCGTTGTTTGTTGTTGGCACTCCGTCGCTTACGACGTCGAGGGTTCCAGTTGATCCGATCAACGGAACAGCCTGCTCGTGAAATTAACATGCAAGTGGCTGAGCACTCCACAGACACGTGTACCCTTAATGTAGTTCTCGGGGATATTTAGCGTGACACAGTGTGACAAGGCTGACCCTTTGAAATACAGGTACAACAGAAACAGGAAGCAAGAGTGAGAGAAAGTTGTGGTGGAAGAGTACAGCAGGGTTCGCCACCATCCCCTGCCGCAGCCTCGTGGAGCTTTTAGGTGTTTTCGCTCAATAAACACTCACAGCGCCCGGTCTGGGAATCGAAAGCGCGATCCTATGACCACGAGTTCACTGCCCTAACCACTGGGCCATTGTGCCTCCACTTGGGGCTGGTCGTACAGCCATAAAAGCACAGCTTTCTGCGCTTCTTCGTCCGAAGCGAATCGGAGACGTTTGAACGGACCAAAGTGGTAATCAGATGCGGCCTGGTCTGGACTGTATGCATGGAGTTCGAGCAATTCGAAACCCAATTTTCCAATGGTATGGGTGGCGTTTGTGTGGGCGTTCATTGTCGTGCTTTGACAATGGACCTCAGCGTTTGTTGCAAATTGCTGAATGTGTGTGTGCGTGTGTGTGTGATGGTGCTCCAGCATGACCGTAGCCGCATGGCTGAAACGAGTAAACAAATAAAAGAATGGATGTTTTGTATACACATTCGTGTGTGTGCGCTATGTGTGTGTCTCTGTGGGTGGGTGTGTCCGTCACTGCTTGTGTGCGTGTGTGTGTGTGTTTCTGTGTATGTGTATCTGTGTGTCTGTGTGTATGTATGTGCGTGTATTGTATGCGTGTGTATGTAGGCGTGTGTATGTGTGTTTCTGTGTATGTGTATCTGTGTGTATGTATGTGTCTGTATGTATGTGTGTGTCGGTATGTAGTAGTGTGTACCTGTGTGTACGTGTACAGTGAATGGCAAGAGAGAGAAAGACAGAGAGAGAGAGAGGGGGTAGGGGGGGGGAGGGGGGGAGTAATAAATAATGACCAGAAGCAAAGCCAAGACTTGAAGTGTCCCGCTTAAATGTTCAACAACATCACGCTTCGATGAATCAGGTTGGTTTTGTGGAGTTTTGATGACAAGCACAAAAGAAGACGTAACACGTACACTCACACGTACGCACTTACACACACACACACGCGCTCTCTCTCTCTCTCTCTTTCTCTCTCTCTCTTCTCTCTCTATCTCTCTGTCTGTCTGTCTATCTACCTGTCTGTATATCTATGTATTGATTATGTGTGCAGTTTGTGTTCACTGGTGCTGATCTGGTAAAAATAGATGTTGATGTACGAGTGGACCCACTGGACATTGAAAAGGGACATTGATAAATATATATATATATATATATATATATATATATATATATATATATATATTGAAAAGGGACATATATATATATATATTGAAAAGGGACATATATATATATATATATACATCGATTTATATATATATATATATATATATATATATATATATATATATATAAATCGATGTATATTTGAAATTCACACATACATACTATTTCTAGTGCGTGCGTATATATGTATTTATATATATTATGTATGTATAAATGTATGTGTCTGTATAAGCGTATGTGTGTGTATAGGCGCAGGAGTGGCTGTGGTGTAAGTAAAGTAGCTTGCTTACCAACCTCATGGTTCCGGGTTCATTCCCACTGCGTGGCACCTTGGGCAAGTGTCTTCTACTATAGCCTCCGGCCGACCAAAGCTTTGTGAGTGGATCTGGTAGACGGAAATTAAAAGAAGCCCGTCGTATATATATGTGTGTGTGTGGTTCTTAGTGTTCGTGTTTGACCTCCCCCCCATCACCACTTGACAACCGGTTTTGGTTTGTTTGCGTCCCCGTAACCTAGCGGTTTAGCAAAAAAAAACTACAGTATAAATACTAGGCTTTTTAAAAAAATAAGTCTTGGGATACATCTGTTCGATTAAAAACCTATCAAGGCAATCAAATGACTGAAACAAGTAAAAGTAAAAATAAGAAGAAAAATAAGAAAAAAAGAATATATATATCTATACATATATAAATGGCAATCTGTTTGGCCGTCTCTTTGTTTGTGTCAAGTTTGTGTCTTCATGAAACTTTGCAGACATGTTAAACCAACATTCAGTTTATTTGCTAGGCTCATTGCAGTTCTTAAAAAATCTATAATTGGACGGCTAGGGCCTTTAGAAGGGGACCAGATATAACCCAGATGTAACCAGATATTTTCCTTTAACAGCCAAGGGGAAATAACCAATACATTTTTTTCTTGAGTTTTCTCTTTTTCCCACTGGTCATTTCTCCCTCCATTTATTAGAGAAGCAATATCATCAGAGTGACCGGTTGCCAATGGTTACGTTGTAGAAATACCTGTGCGTTCTACATTATGTGGACTTTCTTACAAGAAGTTGCCAAACAAGGTCAGTGATACTATCAATCTAACCCCTGTCCTAAGTCAATATATAAATTCAATACTTCATAGACATAAGATCTTTCATTTAAAACAAATTTGAGTAAAATCTCACCATGGGTTATGGAGATATCAATGCCACAATTTATTTGCAAATTTTACCATTAACGTACTGTTTCCATGGCAACTGTGTAAAAAATTTTCAAAATATTACATTTTATTTGGTATAAATCAAGTTCAACATGTTTATTTCTTGAACTGTTACGGTTATTTTCGCACTTTACCCAGAACAACCCTTAAACAAGTAAATAGTATTTTCTTCAACAATAGATCCAATATACCATGAATGACGATGCCTTTCATGTCACTTCAGCCAACTAGTATTCTTTGAAGAAATTTGTCCAGGTT
Source organism: Octopus bimaculoides (assembly GCF_046866305.1). Lineage (NCBI taxonomy): Eukaryota > Metazoa > Mollusca > Cephalopoda > Octopoda > Octopodidae > Octopus > Octopus bimaculoides. Next base: position 6,714,849 of record NC_142940.1, on the reverse strand, counting down.
CCGTTTAGAGGTGATGGGATCCTTTTTCCTCTTTGATCTGTTTCGGGACAATGTTAAATTGGGCACGACCTGTTGAGGAAAAGAAATTGTGTAGCAGTGTATTTATGTGTTGTAATCCTAAATTGGTTAGGGGACGTATATATATATATGAGATTATATCCCCTTTTTATTTGGAGCTGATCCCACTCACCACCAAGTGATTGTTCTACCTTCTCTGAAAGCGGAGATGACATTAAAGCAAGAATTGTTGTTCTGTATACCCTTACCTGCCGTTCACCATTCTGTGTTATTTCTCTCGGCTCATTTGTCGTGTGATTCGTATATGTATGCGTGCATGTGTGTAAAAGACTATATATGAAAGAGTGTGTGTTATTGTACATGTATGTATAAAGATGTGTGTGGAGGTGTGTGGCTTAGTGGTTAGGTCGTT
>NC_142940.1:6686919-6711919 GCF_046866305.1 Octopus bimaculoides | reverse complement strand
CCTCGCATTGATGAAAAACAAATTCGATTTCAGTGAGATTTGAACTCAGAGCTTAAAGTAATAATATACCATACGTACTTCAAGACATTTCGTTCGCCATTGTATTTTTGTAGTCGTAATCGACTTACAGGCGACGAGCTGGCAGAATCGTTAGCACGCCGGGCAAAATGCTTCGCGGCATTTCGTTCGTCTTTACGTTCTGAGATCAAATGCTGCCGAGGTCGACTTTATCTTTTATCCTTTTGGGGTCGATTAAATAAGTATCAACTGATCACTGGGGTCATTGTATTCGACTAGGCCCCTCCCTCGGAAATTGCAAGCCTTGTGCCTATAGGAGAAAGGATTATTGTTACCAATAAAAATTTATTTTGGTAAAAGCATGCCCAACAGCAGATTATACGGAAAATCGGAATTTATTAAAACGAAATTCAGTAGAAATATTTTCAAAACACGTAATTTATTGCATAGCAACATAGCTTCTTTAATATTAATATAGTTAATCAAGCTACATTTAAATTTCCTGACCATTTACGTAGGGGAAGTAGGAACATGTTCACATAGAGATTACGGAGAATCAATTTGTTTCGGATATCTGGCGGTGTTTAATTGTAGTACAAAATATTATTCAAAACACTAATCGCTTATTTGAAGAAATGTGTGTAGTTTCAAAGATCATTTCTTTCTTTAAAACATTAAGGGTCTTACAGTAAATGGTCGTTAGAAAAAGGGAGTTGTTTAAGCTATGGTTGTGTGGTAGAAAAGCTTGCTTTCTAACCATGTGTCTTGGGTTCAGTCCCACTGCGAGGCACCTTGGCCAAGTGTCTCTTACTATAGCCGCGCGGGTTGACCAAAGCCGACAGAAACTGGAACAAGCCTGTTGTGTGTGTGTGTATGTGTGTGTGTGTGTGTCTATCTGTCTGTGTGTGTGTGTATGTGTGTGTGTGTGTGTCTATCTGTCTGTGTGTGTGTGTATGTGTGTGTGTGTGTGTTTATCTGTCTGTGTGTGTGTGTCTTTGTGTTTGTCCCTCAGCACCGCTTGACAACCGGTGTTGGTTTGTTTACGTCCTCGTCACCAACCGCCTCGGCAAAAGAGACCGATAAAATAAGTGTCAGGCTTAATAATACGTACAAGATGGGGGTCAATTTGGTCAGCTAAACCCTTCAAGGTGGTGCCCCAGCATGGCCGTAGTCCAATGACTGAAACAAGTACATTAATCCCACGCCATATCGCGGTTTATTATTTAAGATTACTTCGATTCCCCCGTGGTGGTGTTTTGCATTCATAATAAAATAAATATATACAAATTATAAAAATGATTTTTTAAACTTTACAGTACAGTACTGTTTCTTCTATACAGATATATAGTGAGAATTTACGAAAAAACAAAAGACGAAGACGGGTGTGTAAACAACTAACAAATGTATTAGTTTAACGCTCGGAAAGTCTTTTACGTTTCGAGCCTACGCTCTTCGATAGAAAGGAACACAGAAATAAACAGGGAGGAAAAATTTTAAAAAAAAAGTTTAGTGGCATATATGTGTGTGTGTGAATGGATAAGATGGATGGATGTGTGTTTGTGTTTGTTCCCCACCACCTCTTGACAATCGGTGTTGGTTAGTTTACGTCCCGAAATCTAGCGGTTCGGCAAACAGACCCCGACAGAATAAGCACCAAACTTTAAAAAAAAGGAATTTAAAAAAAAGTACTAGAGAAGTTTTTCTCCGACCAAAAAATTCTTCAATGCGGTGGTTGGTGCCCCAGCATGGCCACAGTCTGAACAAGTGAAAGAATACAATAAAAAGTGATAGTTAAAGGAGAGAGAGATAGAGAGAAGAGAGAGCGGACAGACAGACAAACCAGACAGACAGGCAGGCAAACAAATAGAGCGGAGAGAGAGGGATAGTGAAAGAGAGGAAGAGACAGAGAGAGAGAAAGAGAGAGAGAGAGAGAGAGAGAGAGAGAGAGAGAGAAAGAGGTCTCTCTTTAAACGCAGAAGACCGATCGAGAGCGACGAGCAGCGCACACTTGTCTGTAGATTGTGATTTTGTATCTGAGGTCGCTAAAGTTGACTTTGATAATTCGTTGATGGTGCTTGAGATGTTTTCACTGTTGGTGTAGAGTGTGTGTCGTGTGTGCGTGTGTGCGTGGGTGGGTAGTTGTGTGTCGCTTTTTAGATAGATTGACAGACAGACAGACAGATAGGGATATAGATAGATAGATAGATAGATAGATAGATAGATAGATAGATAGATAGATAGATAGATAGATAGATACACAGACAGACAGATAGATGATAGATAGACAGACAGACAGACAGACAGACAAATAGTTATGTATGTAGATAGATAGAGAAGGGGATAGATAGATAGATAGATAGATAGATAGATAGATAGATCTAATCTAGGTTGTCATTATTTTGTATCTGAAGTCGCTAAAGATGTTTTTCATTTGTTCTATTTTAAGTTGTCGCTCTGCCTACTCCATATTACTGTACTGGAAAGATACCCGGCGTTGCCCGAAAAATAGTGCGCAGCTGGTTAGCAGTGTCGTTGTTCATGCACGGATTTAGTATTTCACACACATTATTTATATATTTGCACTGTAAAGGGAAAACACACACACACACACACACACACACACACACACACTCACCAATATACACCCACATCGACATATACGTAAACGCACACACATATTTGCACACACATAAGTACATGTATATATGTGTACATACACACATATATATATATACGTAGACGCATACATATACAAACGTATGCATCTACGTATGTATATGTTTATACATGTGTGTGTCTGTGTGTGTGTGTAGTATATATCTCTCTCAATCTATCTATATATCTTTATGCATGTGTAATATATAATATTGCACACATACATACATACATACATACATACATACATACATACGTACATACATACATACATACATACATACATACATACATAAATAAATACATACATACATACATACATACATACAATGTATGACTGTACCGACCAAACAATCAGATGTAATACCTTGTCATACACAATTCACTTCCAATTCTTTCTTGATTTCGCCATTCTTTTCCATCTTCGTTCAGATCGTTTAAACTAAATCGTTTTCCCATCATCGTAGAAGCCTTCCAGATGACCTTTTCTAATTCCTTGGATGCCACTCAGCAGCTTCACAAGTCCACCAGTTGTCTGTGAACCTTGCGACATGTCCGGCCCAGCGAAATTGTGCTTTCTGTCGTCTGCGATCGCTCCATCCTCGGATTACCTTATTTCGCTTATACTTTCGCATGGATCTTCTTTCCATGGCCTTTTGCATCGTAACAAATCGATGTTTTTTCCCTCTTCGTAGCGGCCCGAATCTCACTTGCGTATAAGAGCGCATGTAGGACGATGCTTTTCAAGAGTCTGACATGCGTAATTTTGCCAAGATTTGCTTTGGTTACATCATTTATTGGGGTAAACACCTTCCATTTTGTCTTTATTCTCTTCGAGATTTCAACATCCACATCTCTGGTTAGTAGCTCACCGTTAATGTTCACACCACCTGTCCAGTCAATGTCTCTAATGACGAATTCTAGACAAACAATGAAAAGCTTTGGAGAGATGGTATTTCCTTGTTTGACACCCTTCCCAAATGGAATTCATACCGGTGGTGATAGCAAATCTATAGACAGGATGCATCTGAAGTTCACATCCTTGAGCAGTTGGGTGTATTGTACGTGGACTCTTTGCATTTCCAGAAATTTCGGTACTAAATTCATCTCGGCGTTGTCGAATGCCTTTTCGCAGCCAACGAAAGCGATGTACGGAGGCAAGTTGTATACTTTCGCTGGATCTGTAAGATGCAAGAGTGAATGTGGTCATTGTACAGTAGTTCTTACGGAAACCCGTTTTCTTCCTCGGCTGCTGGTCATCGAGATATTCTGATAGTCTGGTAACTTTGACCTTTGTAAACAGATTTATAGAGCTGAGACAAGAAGTATTATGAGGCGATAACTTCTTTCATCTTCTGTATCACCCTTTTGATTAAGTACGATGGTATTCGATTCTTTCCGTAACGAGAGTGATTTACTCTTCTTCAAATAACGATTGAAGCGTAGAACGAGGATTTTTCACGCCTCTTCACTTCTACACCTTAGCATCTCCGTTGTTATATCATCTCTTCCTAGAGCTTTGTCTGCTTCCAACAACTTGAGGACATTTTCAGTTTCACTGCCCAGAATAGATGGCACTTCTATATAAGTATGTGTGTGTGTATGAGAGAGAGAGAGAGAGAGAGAGAGAGAGAGAGAGAGAGGTCACTCTTAGTGCTACTGATATCACGTAACCCAGTACCTGACGGGGCCATCGGCGACTAAGCCACTTCTTCACCTTTGTTTCGTCTATCTGTCCGAACGTTTTAATGCCCTCTATTGCGTTTTTGTTCCATATATATATATATATATATATACATATATATATATGGGAGAATTTACGACAAAAACAACAGACGAAGACAGGTGGTGTAAACAACAAATGGATGTAATAGTTTAACGCTCGGGAATAGAGAAAGTCTTTGACATTTCGAGCCTACGCTCTTCAACTGAAAGGAACACGGAAAGAAATAAGGAGAGAAACAAGGAGGAAAAAATATAAATGTAGTGGTCAGCGATCTATCATGGCGAAATATATACATATACATGTTTCAGAACGAAGCATTAGTCGAGTACAGAGCGTAATACGAGATTACATAAATGACAAGGGAACAAGAAAGTTTGTAATGAACGTCGTTAGCTTACTGGTGTATATACGCATGGAGAGTTAATTATACAGGGGCCCATTATGCTCCTCTGTGTGTGTGTGTGTGTGTGTGTGTGTGTGTGTGTGTGTGTGTGTGTGTGTGTGTGTGTGTGTGTGTGTGTGTGTGTGTGTGCGTGTGTGTATGTGTGTGTGTGTGTAAGTGTGTGTGTGTATGTGTACAGACACACACATACACGCACCAAATTATCTAAATCTTCATATTTCCGGGAGTGGCTTCTAACCTTCGAAACTCTAAACTGCATTCCTCATGTAGTTTTGTACTTTCGACGAAGACCTTTTCACTGTATGCAAAAGCTTTCCCAATGTATACACATACACATATACTATATATTATACATACATGCACATACATCAGTATACACATAGATATATGTATACACATATAAATGTGCATGTGTATGTGTGTGTGTAATTTTGATCTCCATATTGAAGTGAAGCGAAAATGTTTTGATAAATGAAACCAGCGAAGGACATGTATATGTAAATGTGTGTGTGTGGGGGGGGGGGGGTGTCGGTGGGTTTTGTGGGTGTGTGTGTGTGTGAATTAATGAATTTCTAATCTCAATATTGATGTGAGCCGTGAAAATATTTTGATAGATGAGGGCAGCAGGGACATATCATTAGTCTCCCCCCCCCCCCATACTTATCAATACATTTAGCTGGCTAGCTATCGATCTGTGTCTATCTGTCTACCTATCTATCTATCTATCTATCTATCTATCTATCCAGTTAGCTAGCTATTTATCTACCTACCTACCTACCAACCTACCTACCTATCCGTCCGTCCGTCTATCTATCTATCTATCTATCTGTCTGTCTGACTGTCTGTCTATCTGTCTGTCTATCAAACTAATTTATGAGCGCAGATCTATCTAATTACTTGTCTCCTTCTAAAATCAGGCACAACTTGGCGATCGGTCGACTTACAACACCGTTCTTCGTCTTGAGTTTCCTTGATAGTGTGTGTGCTTGTTAACTTGACAACAAGGTCAAGATGAGCTCTGATTGGCTGTATGCAAATGAGTTCATTACTGGAGTCCGGAACTCTCGTGGGAAAAAGAATTTCACGGCCTTGACCAGTGTAACCCTTCCAACCCAAATAACCCGATCTTCCATAACAGTCTTCATATCCTTTCTCAATCTAATATCCAGTCTCTTCCACAAGTCGATCGTTGTATACTCTCCTTAGTTTGCCGATATCTGAGCGCCGTTGCGTGGGTTCTTAGACAATGAGATCGTTAGATATTTCATCCTTGCTTTTCCAGCAGTGTCCTGCATAAACGTTCTTCTTTCTCTGATTCCTGATGAAAAGGTAGAAAGACTGCTTACACAACCGCTGCTTTGAAGGGTGTTGCTGCCAACAAACACTAAGAGCCGCACGACAAAGCATTCCTGCAGTCGTACTTCTGTTGTTGGCACTCCGTCGCTTACGACGTCGAGGGTTCCAGTTGATCCGACCAACGGAACATCCTGCTCGTGAAATTAACGTGCAAGTGGCTGAGCACTCCACAGATACGTGTACCCTTAATGTAGTTTTCGGGGATATTCAGCGTGTCTGTGGAGTGCTCAGCCACTTGCACGTTAATTTCAGGCACCACAGAAACAGGAAGTAAGAGTGAGAGAAAGTTGTGGTGAAAGAGTACAGCAGGGTTCGCCACCATCCTCTGCTGGAGCCTCGGGGAGCTTTAGGTGTTTTCGCTCAATAAATACTCACAACGCCCGGTCTGGGAATCGAAACCGCGATCCTATGACCGCGAGTCCGCTGCCCTAACCACTGGGCCATTGCGCCTCCACAGTCGTACTTCTACATCACCACTATAACAGTGGTGACGTTTACAACTTTGACCTTTGCAACCGAATTTATAAATCACATTAGTCATTAGTCATTAGTAGCTTATTCTCGGTTGTAAATGAGTGCAATTTCTTTTATTGATAAGATCTTTTTTAATTTCAGTGTTTTTGTTAGAAAATTACTAGCGTTAATTTATCGTTTGGTGCAATGCATTTTGTGTTCTGTTCAATGAGGTTTTTGATTATGTGTTCCTCCATTTTATAGATATCTATTCATTTGCTTTATATAACACAATGTATGTGTAGTCTGTGTGTTTTTAATTGACGAAGTATCTGATGATTTTGTTATATTGTATCTATAATGTTCTATTTTTTTTATCTATCAGTTTGTAACAATACCCCATGTCGTTTAGTACTTGTTTTATTCCGTAGAATTCTTTATCCATAAATGCTCTTCTAAACGGATATTTTACCAGCGGCGATTTGTGTTTCGTGTTCGTGTCTCCATGTAACTATCCAGAAGCAGCAAAAGCTGTTTCAAGATTGATCAGGTGGGTCAGGTGAACTGTGAGCGGTGATGTAGCGAATTCACTGGCACTCCGTCGGTTAAGACGACAAGGGTTCAACAGAACGGCCTGCTCGTGAAATTTAGCGTGCAAGTGGCTGAGCACTCCACAGACACGTGTACCCTTAACGTAGTTCTCGGGGAGACTCAGCGTGACAATGAATAGACAAGGCTGGCCCTTTTAAATGCAGGTACAACTCATTTTTGCCAGATGAGTGGACTGGAGCAACCTGAAGCAACCGTAAAATAAAGTGTCTTGCTCAAGGACACAACACTCCGCCGGGAATCGAACTCATTACCTTTCAATCGTTAGCCGAATACCGTAACCACTAAGCCACGCGCCTACACTTAATAGCCATCCCTGTGCGGTGACCAAATTAACCACCCCCTCCCTAAAACGTAATATAGCAATTGCACTACCGCCTGCCAAACGTGGCCACCCTGTACGGTCTGCATGCATTAAAAAAATGTGTGTGTGTGTGTGTGTGTGTGTGTGTGTGTGTGTGTGCGTGCATGCGCGTGCAAGGGGTTTACACACAGATTCCACGAAGAAAATTTCCGCTCACAAGGCTTTGGTCACTGGGAGGCTTTTGGAGATTTTTGGTTCTGGTGTCACCCAATAGGATCGAAACAAAATCTTAACCGCGCAGCGTACATCTCACTCACTCACTCACTCTCTCTTTCTCTCTCTCTCTCTCTCTCCCTCTCTCTCTCTCTCTCTCTCTCTCACACACACACACACACACCACACACATACAAACATGCCAAACGATAAATTAGCACTAGTAATAAGAGAGAAACATCTTGGTATATCATAAAGAGAGCAAGATCTCTCTCCCTCCTCCTCTCTCTCTCTCTCTCTACACACACACATACATATATACATATATATTATCATATTACATACATATATAAGTGTATATATATATATACATATGTACATATACTTATGCGTGTGCTGTCTGTGTATTGTGTTATTCCTCTAATATTATATTATATATACTTATATGGGTATATTATATATATGTATATATATATATATATATATATATATATATACGCATGTATATACATGTGTATACACACACACACACACACACACACACACACACACACACACACAATCTGCTTGTAATTCCACACCATTAATTTCTCTCTGACTTTATACACTTGAATAGCAGAATACCTTCCATGCAACATAGTTTGCGTTCGCTTGAATGAAAGGGCCAGGATAACGTTTAATAATATTGCCTTCTTTTATTATATGCTTTAAGAATCGAAGGGTCCAACTACACCACCAACCCCACCACCCGACCACCACCACCACCACCACCAGCAACACCACCGCCATAAATAAATAAATAAATAAATCATGTTTGGTGCATCATAAGCAAACACCTTTAGCAGATGATCTTGCTAGCTGGATCAGTACTAAAACATCTAGATGGTTCTTCGGCACGGCACCAGTGTGCGTTGTCGATTCCAACTGACATGCATTTTCCTTAATCAATCATGCCATAAGCTTCATGCCATTAATTCTATGTATCTAAAACCCGCTCATTTCTTGGCATTTTCCATCTAACTGTGTAGATATAACATCTGATCCTTTTCGAACATTTTTTCCCCCTCTCTCTTTCCCCCGCCATTCTCCTCCCCGGCACCTTTCGTTTTTGCAATAATGTCCAAAAGCTGGTTGACATCCAGATAGTAACATTCGAATGCCTAATGCTTTTTTAAGGCTCAATTGTGGGGTTTGGGTGTCGGCTGCTTTCGTTTAGGTTTTGGGTTTCGATTTTGCTGTCGTTAGACGGGGTTTTTTTTCTTTAAATGGTTCACAAAAAGTAGGTAAAATAACACATTGCGATGAATGAAAGCCACAACGTGAATTACTTCCAAATCCGTGGATAGCGTTGATATTTCTTTTTTCTTTTTCTTTTACTTGTTTTAGTCATTTGACTGTGGCCATGCTGGAGCACCGCCTTTAGTCGAGCAAATCGACCCCAGGACTTATTCTTTGTAAGCCTAGTACTTATTCTATCGGTCTCTTTTGCCGAACCGCTAAGTTACGGGGACGTAAACACACCAGCATCAGTTGTCAAGCGATGTTGGGGGGGGACAAACACACACACACACACACACACACACACACATATATATATATATATATATATATATATATATATATATATATATATACATATATACGACGGGCTTCTTTCAGTTTCCGTCTACCAAATCCACTCACAAGTCTTTGGTCGGCCCGAGGCTACAGTAGAAGACACTTGCCCAAGGTGCCACGCAGTGGGAATGAACCCGGAACCATGTGGTTCGTAAGCAAGCTACTTACTAATTTACGAGTGTGGAGGAAGATAGAGGATGAATGACAAAACTGATCTCGATGCAACTCGAACTCAGAATTCACAATGACACCATAAATACTTCGAAGTTATATTTCCGATCATGTCAACCACTTAGAATATTAATACAGTTCTATATTTAAGAGATGAGGAATTATGTACATTATTTACATTATTTACATTTGACTGATAGTTGTCTTCATCTTGTTTGTTGTTAACACAAAGTTTCGGTTGATATATACCCTCCAGCCTTCATCAGGCATATGACGTAGTGGTTAAGAGCGCGGGCTACTAACCCCAAGATTCCGAGTTCGATTCCAGCCAGTGACCTGAATAATAATAATAATAATAATAATAATAATAACAACAACAACAACAACAACAACATCGAAAAATACCTTAGGAATGAGAACCCAGGTTCGAATTTTCCTCAAGACACCTGATGAAGGCTGGAGGATATATCGGCCGAAACGTTATGTTAACAACAAACAAGATGAGGACAAATATCCGTCGAATGTAAATAATGTAAATGACGTAAATAATGTACACTTAGAATATTATTTGAGCAAGTTTAAAAGTAATTTGTTTTGTGTGCTATAAACCATTTCTGTGGTCCCCTTCCGTTCCCTTTTATGCCCTAAGCAGTTGCTTATCTGGCTTAATGGTTAATCCTACCCTGATAACTACGTACATTCATTCATACATACATAAACGCATATATATAATCATATATAGATTCATTCATACATACTCATAGATACACAGATACATACATACATAAATGAATGCATACATACATACATACATACATACATACATACATACTCCCACTGCGTGGCATCTTGGGCAAGTGTCTTCTACTATAGCCTCGGGCCGATCAAAGCCTTGTGAGTTGATTTGGTAGACGGAAACTGAAAGAAGCCTGTCGTATATATGTGTGTATGTGTGTGTATATGTTTGTGTGTCTGTGTTTGTCCCCTCAACAAATGGTGGTGTGCTTACGTCCCCGTAACTTAGCGGTTCGGCAAAAGAGACCGATAGTATAAGTACTAGGCTTACAAAGAATAAGTCCTGGGGTCGATTTGCTCGACTAAAGGCGGTGCCCGAGCATGGCCGTAGTCAAATGACTGAAACTAGTAAAAGAGTAAAAGAGTAATACATATTTACAGACCGACAGACACACAAACTGACATATACACACCCCTCCTTGTATACATTATATACACACATATACATCAGGGCATAAATAACAACACCGAAGAAAAGTTTTAAACGCGTTTTATGTAAAAGATTGCTACGTGGATGTACACACACACACACACACACACACACACACACATACATTTCATTCATTAAAAAGAAATAAATAAATCTGCCATCACTCAGCTGATTGCAGTTTCAATCCTTGTCAATTGCGTGTGACCTCTTAGAGGTCATTTCATATCTCAGAAAGAGGCTGTATGAAAATGGCGACTTCTATCCGTACATGTGTTCTTCCGCCGTTCTACCGTTGTTTAACAATGAGAAAATTATCAACCTGTGTGCGTCCTCTACGAACTGTTGCCCTGCACACGAAGGCCACTAGGTCTCACTCTGTCGGTAAGGACATTAAAAAAAACACATAACATATCCCCTTGTCCTCATCATTAATAACACTACCACCACCATCATCATCTTCTCTGTGTACCTCCATCTCTCTCTCTTTCTATTTAACACCTTAATTGCAAATAACCACACGATCTGACCGTATTTACGCTTCGATCCATCCATTCACTAGTTTGTCTGTGTATTCATCTCTCTGTCTATCGGTAAAGATGTCGAATCTGTAATTAAACACCAGCTTCTCTGTTCATAACGAAAGGAACCACATAGAAACGAAATGCTACATTTCTCCACCTAATTTACAAATAAATGATCGTTTTACTTAAATGACTAACTAACATTAATTAAACTAACCTCTTTATTGTATATTTTATAGATCTAAAACACCATACCTTGGAATATTTGTCGATGTTCAGGGATTCCACACGTGTGTAGTGTGAATAAATACGTTATTGAGACAACGAGGGAATCTGTAATTACTGTGGCTAATTAAACTGAGTTAATTACAGTTTTATAGTAGAATTTCTAAACAATAAAGTACCATAATTTAGAATTGTGAATATTTGAGGGATTCCAGCATGTAATTTCTATGTGGCCCCTTCCGTTTTGTATGGAAGGTCATTTATGGACAGATTCGAAACTTTACCTATGTATGTAACTGTTTCTGCCGCTGAATATTAAATTATAAAATCATGTACGTTTATACACACACATATATACATATATGCTGATATATATATATATATATATATATATATATATATATATATATATATATATATATATATATATGTGTGTGTGTGTGTGTATGTATGTATCTCATACATACACACCCATATAAACACGTGTTTAGCACCACGGTGAAGGAGTATGTGGTCTTTTATTAATATTTTATTATCACTAATGTATGTGCGTGTTATAACAGGAGAGAGGGAGGGTGATATGATTCTGTGACGTTCATGCACATTCGCAAAAACATTGAAATAGAGATCTAACAGAAATAAAAAAGAACCGAAGTTAAAATAGCTCCCCTGAAGAACAGGAACCAGTTTACGGACACCGTTCACCTGGAGTGGAATCTCTCAATATTTATGAATGTTTCCGTTATACTATCAATTCATACAACCTCTGTAGACCTGATACACCCTACCACACACTCGTACACACGTACAAACATTTCAAACACACGCTTATACACGTATTTCTACACAGGTAACCCTTCGGAGATGATACCGAAAGATTGCCTTTACATATAGATAGAAAGATATATATATATATATATAATATCGATATTATTAGAATGTATTTGCGTCTTTTATTTAATTACTCTGTTGATCGGTTATATTGTTCCATTCTATCTATCTATCTATCTATCTATCTATCCATCTATGTCCTGTTCCTCACGTGTTGCTCGTATTTACCCTTCAAAGTACCTGCCTACCAACCAAACAACCGATCTACTCAACTACGCCGCTATACATACATATATATATATATATATATATATATATATATATGTGTGTGTGTGTATATATAACCTTTCCCTAAGTCCCATTTATCGACCTCTGCAGTCGCTCGAGCTGCTAGAAATACCAGCTAAATCTCCTTCAAATCATACCATACTGCCATAAAACACACACACACACACATGCGGTGTACGCATGTTTGGGACATTTTTGATCATAGGTCATCTCGGTCGTGGCTAGCCTAGGGCTAAACAACAACAATAACAAATACCTATTTACCCTTAGCTTTACTATGTGTAGTCGGTATCGCTTTCTCCTTGACACAGTGCTAAAGGGCATCGCCGCACATGATCGTTCGATGTGCTAGAAATAGCAGTCAACTTCCCCTAAAATTACACCCTTCTGTCTTAGAGAAAAAAAAAAGTGTCACATTAAGTAATGTTTGAATACTTATATATATATATATATAAACTGGATCGTCGAATCTGGAGTGTCTTTGATTATCGGATGAATGAGGTTTGACTTGGCTCAGAATAACGAGACAACGATAGAGCTTGTATTTAGTTGTTTAGCCTGCTAGAAATGGCAGCCAAATCTCCTTTAAATTATGCCTTAAAAATGAATGATACAAATAGAGACGGCAGACATCATAGGTTTGCTTATTCTGGACTAACCTGGGTTTAAACAACAACAGCCTTTGCCTTCTTATACGGTAGCTGTGTGGTTAAGAAGCTTGCTTTGCAGCCACATGTTTTCTGGTTCAATCCCACTGCATAGCACCTTAGGCAAGTGTCTTTTTCTGTCGACCTTGTGAGTGGATTTGGTTGAGAGAAACTAGTGAAGCCTGTTATGTGTGTGTGTGTTTTTTTTTCTTTATCTCCCTCACCTCCACTGCTTGACAACCGCTGTTGGTTTGTTTATGTCCCCTTGACCTAGCAGTTTAGGAAGTGACCATATGAAGTAGATTCTTATGACTGCAAAAACTCAGGACAGACATAAGACTGATTTGCAAAACATGAACAAACACATACAGAGCGTTAGGAAGGGCATCCAGCTGTAGAAACTCTGCCAGATCAGATTGGAGCCTGGTGCAGCCGTCTGGTTCGCCAGTCCTCAGTCAAATCGTCCAACCCATGCTAGCATGGAAAGCAGACGTTAAACGATGATGATGATGAGAGCATGAATGAAAATCACACAAAAAACACACACACACACACATACATATACATCCATCCATATATAACTGTCTCTTTTTCTTTGTTTATCAGCTGAAGTTTACCGGTCCATCAACTGTTCAGCCAAAGACCAGGCTTTAAGACCATCAAGATTCCTTACAAGGAATTTCTCCAGCCCATTGCAAAGTATATGTTCCAGCCGTTATTTGAGCTCATCTGCTCAAGAATCAGTCGATGACAGCAGTAGCACCGAGGATGATTACCATTCCATCATAAAAAGCGATGAATGTGCAAAAGGTAAGATTTTGTTTGATTGTTTTTTTTACAATATCATTTTTGTTTATTTCTTTATTTTAGGTCTGTTTTTTTCAGGCCAGAAATGGTTAGATGACTATATTATTGAGGCATTGTTTTACTGCCAGATGCCCTTTGCCCTTTATCTATTTTTAGTTGTTTAGCTTCATAATGGTCTCTTATTTAGTCTGAAGGCCAGCAATTTTGAGGGGAGGGGTTCACTCTAGCTCCCCCTCTCCTTTCAAAATCTTGTGAACTCACTCACCCACCCACTCACCCTCTCCGATCCCTGGTCCACTTCACTATATACACCACCCCTGTAACTTGGGTGTAAGGCCCCTTCCTCTCTTCCCCCATCACATCTTCACCACTTTCTCTCTTTCCTCTCTCTCTCTCTTTCTCCCCCTATTTGAGGTAACCATATTCCTCTTCTACTGCAAGACACCCTTTCTGTCCCTCAATACCACTCGCCCACAAGTTGAGGGACCTTGTCCTGCAAAGTTACTTGGTGACCTCACTACTGTTCATTATTTACATTTGACGGACATTTGTCCTCATCATGTGTGTGTGTGTGTGTATATATATATATATATATATATATATATATGTGTGTGTGTGTGTTTTTATGTGAGTGTGCCTTTGTGTCTGTTTGTCACCATCACTTGACAACTGTTGTTGGTGTGTTTATGTCCCTGAAACTTAGCTGTTTGACTAAAGAGACTGATAGAATAAGTACTAGGCTTACAAAGAATAAGTCCTGGGGTTGATTTCCTCGACTAAAGGCGGTGCTCCAGCATGGTCGCATTTAAATGACTGAAACAAGTAAAAGGATAAAAGAATATATATTTAATATATATATATATATAAAATTTATATTCTTTTATCATGTTTTGGTCATTAGACTGCAGCCATGCTGGGGCACTGTATATATGTGTGTGTATATATATATATATATCTGTGTGTGTGCGTGTATATATATATATATATGTGTGTGTGTGTGTATGTGTGTGTGTATACACGCACAAACATACCACAAGGCATTCAATCCGGCTCTTGTATCATTTCTGTCAGCTTAACAATTTAATCACAACAACAGCGACAATGATGACGATGATGATGATGATGATGATGATGCTGGCTTGAAATAGATTCTAGAACCATCCAGATAGTTTATTCCATAGGCCCATCTCCTTCTACGTATCACTTAATTCAATTTTCGAAATCCAATCATTCCCTGAAAGAGAAGTTATTAGCATTCCAGTACATTGACCAATTAGATAAATAGGTGATTGGGCTGTAGTGGCGGTGGTGGTCGGTGGCAGTGGTGGTGATGGTTGCAATTGTGGTGCTGTGTAGTTTCTGTAGTGATGGTGGTGGTGCTGGTGCTGGTGATGATGGTTGCAGCGCTGGTAGTGGTGGTGGTGGTGTTGATGGTGATAGTGATGGTGGTGGTTGTAGGCAACATGGTGGTCATGATTGGGATGATGATGATGATGGTGATGGTGGTAGTTCTGTTTGACATTAACATGATGATGTTGATGATTAAATGATGCTGGTAATGTGACGATGATGATGATGATGACAGTAGTGATGGATGCAGTAGTAGTAGTAGTAGTAGTAGTAGTAGGGTGTAGGGGGTCATGTTGATAATAGTGATTGTGACGATAATGATGTTAACTGGGGGAGTTTTATTTATTTATTTTTTCCTTTTTGCTTTGTGGAATTGTAACTTTTGTCTTGCAGAAAGCACTATAACACCACCATTATTATTATTATTATTAGTAGTAGTAGTAGTAGTAGTAGTAGTAGCAGTAGCAGCAGCAGCAGCAGTGGTTGAAGTGCTGGTGAGAGTTAAAGTACATTATTGCTGGGTGATGTTGATTGACTTTAGGGGTGTAGGCCAGTAGGAGGGCGGGGGCTGTATAATGTAGGTGTTGATGACTATGATTGTATCGCTGTTGATGATGAAGGCTTGAGGATCTTTGCTAATGTGCACGGCTGCTCTAAATTGGGTTGCTAATTGCTTTGGTGTGCATCAGCTTCGTTGCAGTAAGTTTGGTAAACAGGGTTATTGCTGCAAGTGATGGCACCGGTTTTTAAGTTATTCAATTCAATTCCATCAGAGTCTTCCTCGGCTGATAATCGAGTCTCTTTTGGCAGTTGTAGCAGCAGCGTGCCGTCTTGTTTATTAGTGGACAGACCAAGTCTTGACGAGGAAAGCAATATGACACGAGAAAAAGGAGCTGATTTTTACGGGATTTCCAAGCTGTCTCTTCATCTGTTGCTAACTCTTTGCTAACCATTTTACATCATTACAAGCTGCAACAGCGTTTAACTATTGCATTGTTGCTAACCAAAACAGCTCTAGCTCTTGTGATGTTGCTAATGCATTTGTGCTCGCAGCAGTAGCGTTAAGTTTTTGTGCTGTTGCTAACCACTTCCGCATTACTACCAGTCATTGTGGTGTTAACAACGCTTGTACTGTTGCTAAGCACCACTGAGCTGTTGCAAGCTGCAACGGTGTTAATTCTTATATTTTTGCTAACTGCAATGGCAACGTTAGCATTTTTTTTTTTGTTGTTGTTGCCAGCTCTTTTTGTTAACCACACTGGTGTTAACCTTTGTGCTGTTGCTAACTACCATTATCTACATTGTTTCTAGCCACAGTAGTGCTAACTCTTGTTACTTGCTACAAGGTCATTATTCATTTGTGATGTTAATAGCTCTTAATTACTAGCCATAACAGTGTTAACATTCTATGCTGACAATGACTTCTATTGCTGTTATTTCTAGGAGATCGAGTGACCCTCCAAAGCAAAATTTCTAATCTTTTCACTACAAAGGACCTCCACTTTTTATTTAGCCCTTTTTTTACCATAGCACTGTTGAATTAAGGGGCCTTTGTTTTGATTCATTTTGAAAATACTGAAGAATTCAGGAAAAACTTTTGTCACGATTAAACCTGGGTTTGGACCATAAACTAACATGATATTTTGAAGAAAGGTTTTTAATTTAGATTACATTAAAACCAGAAGTTTGGGGTCACAGAACCACGTTGTTTTTGGAGGTTTGGTATGAAAAGAGTTTTATGGATTTTCTCACAGACTCCCAATCTACTTCAACAAATTTTGAACTCAGCTCATGAACCAAGGAACAATCTTTGTGGGTCACTCACGGTGATCTGCCGAAACCCTCAGTATTACCTCTGTGGCACTCCTTCAGCAGCGTGTGCTTCTCTTTCCCTGTACTATCTCTGTGGACGTCCCCTTGTGTTATAGCCTTCCCTGTTAGCTTATAGGGTTAAGGGGTTTAAGGGTTGCTTTTGTGCAAAACTGGGTCTTCTTAGAGGCAACCCCATTTGTCCATTGATAGGGGATGATGGATTGCACAGGATGAAGCTAGGGGTGATTTGATTGCTGGAAAGGGGCCACATGTTTGCTCCTGCTGTATAATGGTGGTAGTGTTGGTCACCCTAGCTACAAAGAAATGGTGGCATGATTGTATATTGTATTGACATGGTCTTCACAGCCATCACAATGGCCATCATCATCATCATCATAATTATCCCTGCCATCATTACCATCACCATCATCATCATCATCACAATAGCCATTCCTATTTATACTATAACTGGCTTTCATCATCATCATCATCATCATCGTCGTCATCATCATCATCGTCGTCATCATCATCATCATCGTCATCATCATCATCATCATCGTCGTCATCATCGTCGTCGTCATCGTCGTCATCCTATTTTATATATCTATTCTGAAATAGCATGGTTTGTATAAAAATCAATCTTATGTGTGTCTGAGTGTGTGTATGTGTTTGAGAGTGTGTGTGTGTGTGTGTTGTGAAATGTGGTCAAAAGGTGGGTAGAGGGGGAGTAAGTGTCATTCCACTGCAAGAGTTGCAGGAAGTAGGACCAATGGTGGTGGTGGTGTTGGATGGACAGAGGCTGACTGTCCACTCCAGCCAACCTACTGGTCAACCAGCCATCTGGCTAACTGACCACTAGGCTGGTCAGTGTACAGAACCAAAACAACTGTCTCTGGACAACAGTCTAGCCAGTTCTCTGGACATGGTTACCTTGGTAACAGGAGCTCTGATGTGGTCAGACTGATTGAATGCTTTAGAGTGTGAAGAATTGTGTGTGTGTGTGTGTGTGAGTAAAAGAGCAAGGAGAGAATCTCTCTGTGTGTATGTCTGTGTGTGATAGAGAGAGAGAGAGAGAGAGAGAGAGAGTGTGTGTGTAAGTGTCTGATTATTCCTGTGACGTGTGAAGGTATCTTTTTGTGTGTATGTGTGTGTGTACTTGAGAGAAGTGAATCTGTGTGTGTATGTGATAGAGAAAGAGAGAGAGAAGCAGTATGTGTGTGTATGTATGTGCATCAGAATATATGTATGTCTGTCAGTGTGCACATGAGTGTGTGTATAGTTGTGTGTGTGTGTGTGTGTATGCAATTGTGAAGCAATCGCGAAGCAACAGTTTCAATCCTGCTATAGGACATCTCAGACCAGTGTCTTTTACCATAAGCTTAAGGTGAGATCAAATCTTGTGAGTGAAATTAGTTTCACGGAAACTGTGTGGAAGCATCATCATTGTCATCAGCATCATCATCATCATCATTTTTAACAGCCACTTTTCCATACTTGCTTATATCATGGAAATATCTTGTGGCAGATTTTCTACAGCCAAGACCCCCTTCCTGTTGCCACCCACCCCCACCTGTTTCCAGGCAAGGTAGTAATACCACCTGTATGATGGTGGCACTTACTTACAAGCATCACATTATGTTGAAACTAAGTGACACACAGACACAAGTTTTCGTTATCATTTAACAACCTCTTTTCCATGCTTGCCTGGGTCAGACAGAATTCATTGAAGCAGATTTTCAAGCACCGGATGCCCTTCCATTTCCAAGTAAGGTAATGTTTCCTCGTTACTAGACATGGAAATGAAGGACACCTCTTGTATGACATTGATGCTTGTTTACAATGACCATGTGATATCAAGGCAAAGAGTAACACACACGTGTTCATTACACATACAAACATACACACACATTCACATACAAACATACATCTGTATATTATAATGTATATATATATGTGTGTGTGTGTGTGTGTGATGAGCTTCTTTCAGTTTCCCTCTACCAAAACCATTCACAAGGCTTTGGTCAGCTCAGGGCTATGGGCTATCATAGAAGACGTTTGCCACTGGGGGGACTGAACCCAGATCCACATGGTTGGGAAGCAAACCTCTTGACCACATAGCCAAGCCTGCATCCACTCTCCTTTCCTTACAACAACAGCAACAACAACAACATCCTGATTAAACCCACAATAATGACTAGTGTACTTCTTCCTCTTCCTCTTCCCTCGTCTTTTTCCCTTATCTTCTCTTCCTTTCTCATCCTCCTCCCTCTTGCTCTTCCTTTTCTTTTTTCTCTTCCTCAATTTCCTCCTCCCCCTCTTCTCATCTGTTTCTTTCCTCCTCTGCTTTTATCTTCTTCTCCCTGTCAGTTTTTCTTCCTGTTCTTTTCCTGCCCTCCTCATCCCCCTCCCTACTCTTCAACTCCCTCCTCCTCTCTTATTCACTCCTACCACTCTCTCTCTCTCTCTCTATCGCTCCTCTTCCTTTATCCCTCTTCCCTCTCCTTTCCATCATGACCGCCACCCCCACCCCCACGACCATCTTTCATTTCTCTATTCCTCCCCTTCTCCTCCACACCACAACACACAACCACCACCACCACCCTACACTTCACATTTATCCTCTTCTCCCTCCTCCTCTCTCTCATCCGACACTTCTTTTTTTTAACAAGATCCTTTACTCACTGCTCTTACTCCTCTTCCTTCTCCCCCTCCTCTGAGGCCTTATGCTTCTTCCCCCCCGCCGTCTGCCCCCCCCCCATACTTGGACAATGCCCATCATCAACATCATCGTCATCGTCATATCATCCTCTCTGCCCACTCTGCAGCAACAGCTGTAATTAACTTGACCTAGAAATGTCAACGCAATATATGTGCATTCATATGCGTGGGCAGCAATGCATGTGCATTTATGGATGCATCTTAGGTTATGTGTGGTTATACATTCGCACATGTGTGTGTGTGTGTGTGTGTGTGCGTGCATGCATCTGCAGCCGTGTATAACTGCATCAGTGATTGTGTGTGTGTGTGTGTGTATGTGTGTATTCATGTAGCTGTGCATGTACTGAAGCATCTGGCTGTGCATCTGTGCATTTATAACTTGTAATTGTGCATATGTGTGTTTGCCATTGTACATACCTATAGGAATACATCTGCATAAGTGTGAGACTATGTAAATAGATAGATAGACATACATACATACATACACATATATATATATGTGTTATATATATACATACATATAGATAGATAGATCGACAGATATACATAAATATACATGTGTATATATTTATATATTCACATATATGCACACATAAAGCTAGATAGATATATTGATACATAGATATACATATATATGTGTGTGTGTATATATATATATATATATAGATAGATAGATATACATACATATGTATATAGATACAGGCATGTCTGTAGATGCATATATATGTAATTGTGTGCGCATACAAGCATTTCTAATTGCACATGTGTGTACATTTATGCATATACATGTCTCATGATTGCATTGAAGAATGTGTATACATACATACATATATATATATATATATATATATGCATACACATTTATATATATGTATACATGCACAAACACACATATATATATATGCACATTTTTCTGTAAAGGTAACTAGTATATATATGTGTGTGTGTGCATATGTATATGCTTGTGTGCATGCATTTTTGTACAAAAAGAGTCTGTGTGTATGCATTTATATTAATTGCAATATATACATGCATCTGTGGCACTGCATATGGAGATATATGCAAATATTCATCGTCATTTGCTGGTTTGTATGCATTGTAACTATAATGTGCATTTGTGCATTAGCGACTGCACGCGTTGATATAGTCAGTATGTATGTATTTGTGTGTGTGCATGTATGTGTACATGTGTAATCGGTAGCAATGACTCTGTTGCATTAGTATGCTTCAACTCGAATGGCAGAAATTTCATAGAGACCGTAACGCCGATGCAATATCTGCAACTGCTGTGACTATGGTGGACAATCATAAACGAGGCTATTTTTAGTAGCCACCACATCAACACCAGGGAAATGGCATCTGTATCATCAGCACCCTCTCAAGACCAGTTTCTGCTGGCGCTGTGACATCTCCATCCATCCATCCATCCACTCAGATATCGCTCTTCCGCGTTTGCGGATGCCAGCTGCATGCACAGCTCTTTGTTGCAACAACATCTGCAACTGCTGTCACATAATCATACAAAGATCCAGCTTTTTAGAGAATTTGTAATGCTTCTCAGCCGTTTTTTGCTCATAGACCCCCTTTTATCCCTGTTTTACCCTAACTGGACCTCTATGGCCATTCTATGGATATAAAAAGAATCCTGTTACGTTTGTATAATTAGTTATTAATTAGGAATCGTATAAAAGAAATTGTTTCAGTATTTTGTGTATTTCTAGAACCATAACCAACTTATTGCAGATAAATTTTAACAAAATCTTCCAAGGGGCTGCTAAGAAGTTCCTGGCTGTAAGAGTATCATGAAAGGCCTGGTTGGAGGCCCAACCTTCCGAGTTCTTTTACAGGGCTTAGAAAAACTGAAGGGCCACTGCAATAAGGGTGTGAATCTGAGAAGGGGAATATGTTGAATAAAATCATTATTAACCGGTCTTCCAGTATTTTCTTTTACCCAAAGCCAAGAACTTTTCCACTCCCCGCCTCATGTGTGTGTGTGTGTGTGTGTGTGTGTGTGCCGCTGGACTGGCTCCTGTGCAGGTGGCACGTAAAATACACCATTTTGAGCGTGGCCGTTGCCAGTACCGCCTGACTGGCCTTCGTGCCGGTGGCATGTAAAAGCACCCACTATACTCTCGGAGTGGTTGGCATTAGGAAGGGCATCCAGTTGTAGAAACTCTGCCAAATCAGATTGGAGCCTGGTGTAGCCATCTGGTTCACCAGTCCTCAGTCAAATCGTCCAACCCATGCCAGCATGGAAAGCGGACGTTAAACGACAATGATGATGATGATGATGATGATAAGGTTGCTGCAAAGTTCCTGGTTTTAAGAGTATTGTGAAAGGCCTGGCTGGAGGCCCAACTTTCCAAGTTCTTTTTACAGGGCTTAGAAAAACTGAAGGACCGCTGCAATGAGTGTGTGAATCTGAGAGGGGAATGTGTTGAATAAAACCGTTATTAACTGATCACCCTGTATTTTCGTTTACCCAAAGCTAGGAAGTTTTTCAGCCCCACCCCCTCATACATGGACCCTCCAAGAGTCATATGGTCCCTGGTTGGGAACCACCGGGCTGTACGGCACTACAACTCATCATACCAGTCAGTCCCCAAATTAAATTGAGCCCTGTTTGTCTACCCCCTTCCCATCCGCACCCTGCTTACATGCACACACGAAGAATTCATTCACACACACACACACACACACACACATATTACCAACCACTTGGTTCTGGGGCCAGTCCCACTGCGTGGCACCTTGAGCAAGTGTCTTCTACTCTTCTACTATAGCCTTTGACTGATCAAAGCCTTGTGAGTGGATTTAGTAGATGGAAACTGGAAGAAGCCCGTTGTATATATATATATATATATATATATATATGTGTGTGTGTGTGTGTGTGTATATGTTTGTGCGTCTGTCCCCTCCCCCCCCCACCATCACTTGACAACTGATTCTGGCGTGTTTACATCCTCGTAACTTAGCAGTTCAGCTAAAGAGACCGATAGAATAAGTATTAGGCTTATGGAAAATAAGTCCAGGGGTCGATTTGTTCGACTAAAAGCGGTGCTCCAGCATGGCCGCAGTCAAATGACTGAAGCAGATAAAAGAATATCTATATATATATACATACATGCATACATACATACATACATACATACATACACACACACGCACAAAAAATTCATTCATACACTCACACACACTTCTATGTTTGTCTCTCCCCCCTCTCTCTCTTTCTCTCTTTCTCTATCTATGTATACATATGCATGCACACACATTTACTGCTAATTTCATTCATATATATACAGGAACACGTATGACAACACCATACACTGTAACCATTCTATATCATTTCTATACACACACACACACACACAAAGTCAACATGTACATAGATACATACATACATGCATACACACACACACCTTTCATGAGTACACACTTTAAATATATGCACACACACACACACACACACCAGCACCACCACCTCCTCCATTCTCTAAGCACACACACAGTTCTGCACACATGCACATACATACACACATTGCCATTTGTTTGCATGTATTCATATGCACGTTCAAAGCAGTCATACATGCACACACACACACACACACAAACACACTCTCACACATACACACGCACAGTGGGCACTGGCAGATATGCATAGACACACATACCTACACACTACTGGAATGGAGGAACAGAAGGGAGATGGCAGAGGATGGGGAGGAGGAGGGAGAGAAGGGGGTGGTTGTGAGAAAGGATGGGAAGAGGAGGAGATGGTACTATCAATCAAATGAATGAGATTAGATATTTAAAGTAGTGGTGGGAGATAGGGAAAGACTTACATGCATATAGATGGATAGATTAGATAGATAGATAGATAAATAGAGAGATAGATAGAGAGATAGATAGAGAGATAGGTAGGTAGGTAGGTTGACAGAGATAGATAGAGAGAGAGATAGATAGATAGATAGACATTCATATATGCATACAGTCAGATAGATGGATATATGTGTATAGAGAGAGAGAGAGAGGGATGGATGGATGGATGGGTAGACAGATAAATGGATATGTAGATAGATATACAGACAGACAGTTTGATAGATCGATAGGCAGACAAATAGATAGGCAGAGAGACAGACAGATAGATAGGCAGACTGATAGATTGATAGAAAGAGAGAGAGAGAGAGAGAGAGAGAGAGAGGGTGACATAATGGAATAGATAGGTAGGTAGGTAGATAAGTAGATAGATAGATTGATAGATAGGTAGACACATTGATATGGTCACATAGAAATCATAGAAAAAGACTTTGTGTGTGTGTGTGTGTGTGTGTGTAAAGGAAGATAGCTAGCAAACCTAATCTATGGATAGATGTAGCTTGTACTGAGAGATAGGCCCAGCATAAAAGAGATATAGGCCCAGCATAAAAGAGATACAGGTTGGGCATGGAGATAGATGCAGAGAGAGAGAGAGAGAGAGAGATGTGGGGGCATACAGAATGTGGCTGTAATGAGGTGTTTGTAAGGGACAAGTATATTGAAGAGCATACACACAGAGAAGGATGAGGTAAGATTGTTTAAGTGCAAATCACTCTTTCTCTCTCTTTTTCTATATATATATATATATGTGTGTGTGTGTGTGTGTGTGTTTCAATCCGAGAAGATAAATGGCTGTATATTTAGAAAGAAAGAACTGGAATAGGTTAGAGAGAGAGAGAGGGAGAAGAGGGGAGTGTGTAGAGGTAGAGAGACAGATAGATTGAGTGTGTAAGAGAAAAATAGATAAAATATAGAGGTAGAAAGGCTAAGAGACAAACAGGTAGAGAAAGAGAGAGAGAGGAAGAAAAAGATAAATATGAGTGTGTGTACCTGTGTATGTATTTGTGTGTGTCGTAAGTGTGTGTGTGGGGGGGTCGGGGGGGTTGAAATGTTGAGTCAAGCAGGGCTGTAGAACAACCTAATCTGTATTCAAGATGGCTGGTTACATTTGTTTTCATTGAAGAAAATTAACTGAAATTGATCCCAGCTCTCTTTGCTTGGTGCTTGGCTTTTCC